>NC_048302.1:62964817-63061281 GCF_013100865.1 Trachemys scripta elegans | reverse complement strand
CCCTGGTGGGCCGGGCCAGTTTTATTTACCTGCTGACGTGGCAGGTTAATAAAACTGGCCCGGCCCACCAGGGTGCTTACCCTGGCGAGCTGCGTGCCAAACGTTGCCGACCCCGTAGTAGAATGAGTAACTCTGAAGTTTATTTTTATATATAAATATTTTTTTCTTCCATTCAATTACTCCATACTGGAGTCATTGTAGCTGCTGTGTTGGGATTTATTTGGTGGGGGATGGAGGATTTTTTTTTTCTATTACAGAATCATAGATTTTAGAAAAGGAAATAGGGCTATTAGATCAGCTTCTCTATCTATTCAAGTGTGGCCCCTTTAGGACTGCCCCTACAGTATATTTCTAGTGTTTTCAATTATACACTTTGTTTTAAATAGCTCTAGTGATATGATTTCCACCAATTCCATTGGGAGATTATTTCAGTCTAATAGGTTTCACTATTAGGAATTTTGTTCTTATTTTCAGTTTAGATTTTCCTTGGCTAATTTTTAATTTATTATCCCTACTCCCTTGGACCCCATTAAACAATCCTTCTACTTAATTGCTGTTTACACCCTTCACATACTTGGTTAGCATGTCCCTGCCCTTCCGCTCTCCCCCACTCAGCTGTAATTTAGCCAAGCTATACATATTTATCACTTAGTCTATTTCCCCCCTCCTATATCAATATCTAGCTGCTTAATCCATTTTTGTTGTTGTTGTTCTCTGAATTCCTTCCGATTTGCTGACATCTTACTGTGTGTAGTGTTCTAGGTGCTATCTCACCAGTGCCATATCTGGAATGACTCTCGTGTGATACCTCTACATCTTCAAGTCTAGAATAGGGCCAGGGATTTTTTTGGCTACCATATAGCAAATTAGACATTCATCTCCATTATACCGGTTTCATTGTGTGTCTTTCCAAGTCTCTCTCTCCAAATTAATATCTAATTTCAGGTTCTATTTCTCTGTGTTTATTAGCTTTAAATGCATGGATCAATTCTTTTGCCATTCTACAGTAACGATTAATGGAGTAGCCATTTATTCAGGCTGTGCAAAAGGATGTGTTTCTTAATGCACATACTATTGACAGATCATTAAGGAAGTTTAGCTCTAAACCTTGCAAAGTTCCACCTCAGAATAGTCTCATTTATTGTAGACTTTACTTTATGATAGTTTACTATCCATATAAATGCTCATATACACACCTGGGAATTAAGTTTTCAAATAAAAATTGTGCAGTATGGAATCAAATGCTTTATTTTCCCAATACAATGCACATACACATCTACATTCTCTCCATCATCTATGGCTACAATTCATTCTAAATGCCAATTAAGACTTGTATTATTCAGGTTTGTGAGGTTCACTTATGCTCCAAGTTAGGCAAATGCTTAAGTACTTTGTTGATTCAGGACTTAGGACTTGAAAAAAAAATATGACAGTCTTTTTTTGTACCTCCCTGATTTTCCATTCCTTTCCTGAAATAATGGCCTCTAGGTCCATTAGTTACTTTATTTGCCGCACTTCAAACCCCTCAGCCCCAGCCTGGAGCCCCCTCCTGCACCCCAAGCCCTCCTGCTGTCCAACCCCCGCTCCAGCCCAGTGAAAGTGAGTGAGGGGGGGAGACCGAGCAGTGAGGTGAGATGGAGCGGGGCTGCAGAGAAGGTGCATGGTAGGGGCAAGGCCTCAGGAAGGGGCGGGGCAAGGGAGTTCGTTTTTGTGCAGTTAGAAAGTTAGCAGCCCTAATAGGGTAGCAATTTTCTCTCTCTTTTAAAGCATCTAAAAAATTTTAATGGAACAATGCAAAATGGTTAATCATCTTCCAGAGTGTGCAGTTTGCTAAAAATGTACCTCTAAACCTCTAATCTGAAGCTAATGCAGTTTTTTTTCCAATAAGTTTAATTCTTTAAAATGCAAACCTACAGCAAACAATATAATTGTGCCTGTTCCCACAGACACTTTTCCTCAGTCATATGCAATCTCCATTTCTCTCAGCTAGATCATCTCACAGTTAATTTTCATTTCAGATACAGATTTCTGAATGATTTTCTAGTACAAGCTTGTTTTTAAAGAATGATTCTTTACTTAAGTCAATATATAATATTGTAAATAAGAATGAATCTAATAGTTAGAGCCTGTTCCAGCGGCCATCAATGTAAATTAGGAATTTTTTTCCATTGACTTCATTGGTCACCAAATCAGGCCTTTAAAGCAAATTGGATTCCAGATTTTTGAAATAAAGATCTGAAACTTTTTGGGATCTCATCACTATTCATTACCAACTAAAATTTTTGGTTCAAGACTTTTGTATTATTTTGTTCATGGTGAATTCAGTTACAACGAAATGTTCATTTTTCAATCAATGGAAATTAATCTGATCTCAGCAGTATAAGAGTAAGTCCATTGAAGATAATGGCATTACATCAGTGCAAGATTGTTATAAGAACAAAATCATCCCTAAAAATATGTGTTATTTGTTATGATATTCCTTATTTGTCCTTATTGACAGTAGCATTGGAGTCAGTGGATACTGGTTCCTGTCATATGACAAGTGTATTAACCTTTTGAAACTCTGACCCAGGTAATATGAAAGGGCAGAACTTTATTTCTGAGTCTTACCATCACTCCTGTCTGTCACATTTTCATTACTCCTATTGTCTTCTGCCAATACACAGTTGCTGATACACCAGTTGTGAAAGATGGAAATGGAGTAATATCACATTCACCAAGGAGCAAACTCTGCTCATATCTGGTCTTCAGTCAGTAATGGGTTGCTGTACTCAAAGACTGTAAAATGTTACCAATTCTTTTTTCCTTTTCACTCCAGAAGCAATCATGCTCCTTATCACTAAGAAAAATGACCTCTATGATAGCACAATATAAATTCAGAAATTCACTATAGTCTCTGAGCTCGAACCCCCAATGGGATTTAAAGTTGTGGCAACAGAGAGTAGAGGATCAGTGAACTAAGGCAAAAAGCATTAGTGTGTTAAGCAATCATTTCAACTTTTTCTTTCCATTTTTCATACACAGACTTACATGAAAAAACATTTTGCACTCAACAGATGAGTTTGAATCATTTCATCATTGTACCAGCTGAGATTAAAAAAAAATCAATACAAGAATAACAAGGGTGCTTAAACTCAGTGAGAAGATTTAAAAAATAAATGGAGGATGAAGGAAAACTACATTGGCAGAACACTTATACAAAGAAGATCTCAGATATGCTGCATACATACACTCTGTCTACAAAAAGCTTATCAGCATTTACCTGTTGTTTCTGTAGTTTAAAGAACAAGGAGCCAGTGGGGAGTGGAAACAAGTTTGTTTGTAGAAAAAGTAATGTCATAAACCTTTCAGTTGTATTAGATATAAAACCTGATTATGGAGGATATCAGAAGATAATCACACCACTGGCAAATTGCAAGGTGGAGAGATTAGAGGTTCAGTGAAATATCTCTAATCCTTCAGGGATGTGGAAGTGTTATGATATACACCCTTTTACAGACGACTTCTTGCGAAAAGTTTTTATTGCTCTGGAGGAGGAGGATTTTTTGTGCTGCAAGATAATGAAGTTGCCATTTTAAACTGTTAGATAGAAACTCTTTGGTTCATGAACTCTCCCTCTTACAGTGCTCATCAGTCAATCAAGTACTTATTCTAAGAAGTTTTACTATGTATCTTAAAGGCAGTTTTTAGAGAAAAAGCTGAATTTATACTGAAGCATTCTTCAACTGGAAATAAGCCTTTTTTGGTTCACTGTCAGTTCTGACATTGGTTAAATGTCTTCATTTTTCAGTTCAAGCTGCTCATAGAACCCTATTTTCTGTTGCAGCAGTTGTATTAATTAATTTTGGGATAGATAGTTGTTTGAGCAAACAATAACTATCTCTGCTACATGTGTGAATACATATGATAGGGATCACCATCAAAACATATATCCAAATATTGCTTTCCAATGCATCTAAACCAGTTTGGAAGTGGACTTTCTATAGATTGCATGGCAGAGAAGTTGGATGGATTTAATGTAGAAATCCTTATGCCTGACTTTGCTATGTTTCATTTAGACTATCAAAGTACCACTGTGCTGTCCTCCCTCCATTCAAGTTATCAGACAGGAGGTTATTAATAATGATCTTGCTCTAGGTCTTACAGGCAGCAAACAGCATAATAGCTAAAATCCAGCTCTAGCTCAGTTGTACTGGTTACCAGTCAGATTCCATATTCGAGTCAATGCACTCTTTTTAACCTACACTATCAAGCCCCGTGGGATTTTGATGTCTCCCTGCCTCTAGTCACTCCTGTCAGATGTCGAGGTGTTAACTGAAGTTCTTGAATGCTTTTTTACACCAGTACCAAACACACCATACAGAATGTCCTTTGTTAGAGTAATTTATTTCCCTCTCCCTAAAACTCTACACTCAGAGAAGCTTATGGGCTGTTTCCATTTTTTAAGTAAGAACTGAAAACTAATTTTTCCTTTTTCTCTGATTTGTTAATTTGTGGCAGTGCAGACTGTTTTGGCGAGTTAAGAAACCTTATAACTTGAAGTTGTTGTTTACCAGGTTACAGTCCAGATCACTGGGGAGCGGTCACCCCTGCCCTGCAACCTAGAGTGCTTTACAATACCTTGGCAACTCACAAACACTCTTCCAGTACGCAGGTCATACCCTGACTGTCTGTGTGTAACTGCAGCCTGCCAGCCACGCTTGGGCTACAGTTTGGCTCACATCAGCCATGGTCATACTGCAGGCTGACCTCAATTCACACACCCCCGTCCCAGATTTTCTCCCAGAAATGTATGTCCTGTACTGCCCAGCTCACTCTTGGACAGTACAGATATTTTAAGTCCTTTATTCTTCTACTGGAATAATATGCCAAATTATCGAGGTAATGCGCGGATGTGCACCACCAGTAAAAAAAGCAAACCTAGATATAATATATGTTTTTTTAAAAGTTACCATAGGGATAATTACTACAACCAGGACAGATTAGGCATTTTAGAACTCACTACTCAAAGAATTAAATTTAAGTGTAAGAGAAATAAAAATTATGAAATGCATAGATCAGTCAAATAACTTAAACAATTGCACTTCGAAAGAGTAAAATTACAGAGAATATATGTGCATTGCAGGAAGTATCAAGAAATAACAAAAATAGCAAATATGTGTTGGGAGTTAAGTGTGTGTGAGAGAGAGAAAGAGAGAGAGAGACACACACACAGTGTGTGTGGGACAGAGACACGCATTGACCCTTTAAGTATATTCACATTGGAAGGACTCCCCCGTGGACTGCAGTGGCCCTGGTGCATCTTTCAGGTAATCAATATTGCTAACTCTCACACTATATATGGTGCTTTTTCTTAAAGCCCCATTGTGTATACATGGACACAGGAGGATGATATTGAGGATGAAGTGTGTATATACAGCATCCCCTTGAGTTCTGGGAGAAGTGGAGTGGCTTCCTCCCATTCTGAGTTATAGTCAGGGCACTAAAATTTAAAGTATCTATATGCCCAAAGTGTGGAATCCTGGCTGACAGCTTTGACATGGAGCTGCACACCGATATAGAAGTCAGGCCGTTGCCTCAGTCCTGGGCAACATGGATCCAGGATGGGAGAACACATCTCCCAGACTGCATTCCGCACTGAAAGGGACCTTTTTTTCTTATTCTACAGAGGACCCATCTCTCTCTCTCCACCAGATGCAGCTCTGTGTTTACACTCAATTTACAGTGTTATGACTCTATATTCACAATGGAAAAAAGATAGAAACTAATTAAAGCACAGAATTTCAGATGATGGCAAAATGCAGCCCAAATGGTGGAGCCTCACTAAAACCCTGAGTGCTACTGTGTCTTTTCAGGCCTATGATTTGCTGCTGTACGTTGCCCTTTTAAGTAGATCGGCACTCAAAGTAGACACAGCAGCAGCCACCAGCAAGCTCTCTCTATCCCATTCCTGAGCCCTGTCACATTGCCCCCCATCCCCAAGAGATAAGGATGGGTGGCGGGGGACAACCTGACATAAGCATCCCTCTTGCCCCCCACTTGGCATAGCAAGCAGGAGGCTCCTGGGAGCAGCTTCATGGCAGAGGGCAGGAGCAGCACAGCAGTTGGGGGGAGGGGTACCTGAAGTGCACGGCACTTGATAACTTGCTGGAGGAGTCTGGAGGAGGTGGTGGAGTCTCCTTCCTTGGAGGTTTTTAAGGCCCGGCTTGACAAAGCCCTGGCTGGGATGATTTAGCTGGGAATTGGTCCTGCTTTGAGCAGGGGGTTGGACTAGATGACCTCTTGAGGTCCCTTCCAACTCTGATATTCTATGATTCTATGATTCTATGGATGGCTGCCTGGCCACGCAGCTTAGAGGGAACTTAAATCCAACCATTGCTTTCTTTGTCTCTTCAGGTGCAGTGAAGTAGGGAGTAGGAGGGGGAGTTCCTTGGGGTGTTTAAACCTCCTTTTTATAGTTTCAGTCCCCCTCTTGAAAAACATCCTAGCTGAGATACAGGATCCAAAGAGTATATATGGAAAGATGTTTCCTGCTGCTTTTTCACCTGTTTGGAACTACTTTTTATTCCCTTCCTACTTGATGACTCTGTTTACTGCTTAAATGCAAATTAAGCAGAGCACACATTCCTTTGTTTAGGACAGACCTGTTTACTAATTTCTTTTGGGGCAGGTCTGAGAAGTTCGGAACATGTGTTAATAATACCATACAGGAGACTCTTATAACTTCACATAAAATGTTGCTCCACGTATTTTACCAAGACAATACTGACCAGCAAATTATGAGTTTTCAAATGATACCTTACAGAGCACACTTTCTACAAATATTATTACAATACTGTGTACTCTGTCACACAAAAGTCACAAAAAAAAAGTTTAAGGAGCTAGAGAATATGTGAATGTTCATAATACATCAGCATATACTTAGTTGGCATTACAATTACACTATGTGATATAGGACACTGAGAATATTCTCAAGGCCCAATATACCATTGCATCACTCCATTTTTACTGTTTTTCAATTTAATGGTGTTATAGCAGCATAAAATTGCATTACTAAAGTGATGATTCAGGCATTCAGTATTCAATAACTCAAAAAAAGACACTTTGTGATGTAGAGTCAAGAGTCAGTGAAAGACAAGGTGTACTTTACTTCCATCTTGATTTCTGCAGTGATACAACTAATGAGTTCCCCTTCAGAGACAAATGAATTTTCCACAAAGCACATTCATTTGAGGCACTTTAACTGGACACTTATTTAGATCTCCAGGTAGGTTTTTCCCATGTAAGTGCTAGAAAACTCCATGAATTCTTTTTCTTAGAGCTTCCTTCTACATTCTTCCATGGGGAAGTATTTCCACAGGGCAAATCCCTGGTGAAAGTGGCGGGGGGGGGGGGGGGTTCTGCCTTAGCTCCTCCAAATCCTTGTGGCTCTCAGGTCAGCCATTTTGTCAATGGCCAAAGCCTTCAGAGATCCTAGGTCTCTATGTTGTCACTAGGCCTTCAGGAGAGAAACACTGCTGCCCTCCAGATCCTCCTTAGAGCAGGTGGATTCATAGGATGTAGGAGAAATGAGTGCAAGTTAGTACTGGTACAATCAATATGAATTTGTATCAGATTGGACAAAGACCATCCAGTGCCCCCTCCCTCCGATCCACCCAAATACAATTCAGTCCTAATTCTACTCCAGGGGTTCTCAAACTGGGGTTGGGACCCCTCAGGGGGTCATGAGGTTATTACGTGGGGAGGTCATGAGCTGTCAGCCTCCACCCCAAATCCCACTTCACCTCCAGCATTTATAATAGTGTTAAATATTTTAAAGTGTTTTTAATTTATAAAGGGGGTCACACTCAGAGGTTTGCTGTGTGAAAGGGGTCACCAGTACAAAAGTTTGAGAACCACTGTTCTACTCCTTTCAGACCTGTAGTGGACAAATTCTAAGGAACATTCACAACTGGGCTTTCACAGATTCAGGGGAAGGAGAACCATGCCTTGAAATTGTTACTTCTCCCTCCCTCCTTAGCTGCACCCTTTCCTCCCCCATGACAGCAACTAGGATGCAGAGGGTGCCATGTTAAGACACATTCATGTTTATGTAGACAGTGTAAATATAAAGAAATCTAAAACACCCGGAACTTCAACAGTGACACTTCTCTTGACCAACTGTCTCATTTAAAAAGAAATGTTTGAGAATGAACTTATTGTTTAAAAGGCTACTCAGAGATAAAAGCTTGTGGTTTTATCATAATGATGTGGAAGAACTATGTGATCATAGCCTTTTTCCTGAAACACAGTTTTTGCAATTTCTGAGTAAAGGGGTTTAAGGGTGACCTAAAAAGATATTTTTGAGTTTGGACTTTTCTTTCAATTTATTCAATTCACTATTAATGAAGAAACATTTCTGTTCTATTAATTAAAAATGCTGTTTATATTTTTAAACAAAATTGTGGATTTTCATTAGAAACCCATTTCTGTGAGTTTTATAAGAAAAGCCCATAAAATATGCTTTGATCTTAATCAGTTAAATTCATATCTGTATAACCATGAGTTGTGTGCCAGTATTTCCCACTACTGTGTATCATTGTTTCTGTTACAATTATAAAATAAATATTTTTACAAATAGCGTGTCAGACCTTTGTTCTCATGGAAAAATAAAACAATGAGAGAGACGCAAGCCCTACCTCCTAGTGACATTACTGCCCGGAAGAGTCATGCAAATAAACAGTGAGGTCTGAGCGAAAACCAGCTGAGTGTAAGAAAGCTGAATAGTGGAGAAAACACAGATGGAAGATACCACTCTCCCGAATACTGTTGAAGCCCCTGCCAACTAGACTTTGCTTCTCAGCTGGTAAGCTATGAGTATCAGAGGAAAGAATAATAGATTCTCTCCTCTCTATCCACATCCTAGAAACAAGGGAGGCTCTGCTGGTTCCATAGGCTGGAAAAAAGGGCCAAATACAGGTGCTGTAGCCCCAGCTCACAGTTCGTTGGCAGCTCTAAGAGAAGCATGTCGCCTGTCAGAGGGCTGTTTTTCCTCTGCTCTCCTTCTTTCCCCTAAATTACTGAATGTTCCCCTTTTCCTGCCCCCAAGACCTCTTATGTTCTTGCCTTGCTTATATTGATTCCTACAGCTCTCCCTTGTCCTCTGTCATTGCCTTTGATAAGACCACTTCCAATTTTCTTCTCCAAAATGTTGACCTGACATCTCTTGCCTTTTTGACCAAAAGACCATCTACATTTTGTTACTCCAAAATTTGATAACAAGTTCCCCAGTAATGCCTTACTGCCTCTTCCCTATCATGTACCTCTGCTTTGCAGCCCCACATTTGCTGTCCTTCTGAACTATTTGTACCCAGAGATCTGGCTGAGGTGTTTCTCTCTCTCTGTTTGCTTTATAATTGCTGCCTTGCTTGTCTCATAGCATGAAGGGTAGAGATGGGGCATAAATTGGCATATTAGTGGTACTCAAAATTACAATTCAGTTATTTACATTTCAATGGCATTAGTGAAGTTACTTCCCATTAAATGAGTTTTCCCAAGATACTGAGGGAAAGCAGTGCATAAAAATTGTAAATTTCAAAGAGAAAAAAAATAACTGTTTAATCTGTTAGCAAGATTTAACATATATAATAAACATGTTTTCCTTGTGTTCACCTTTAAATTGTTGGCTGGATATTATTGATTAATGAGTAAATGAGACATCAAGTAGCTCAGCTCATCCATTGTTTATTAGTCAAAGATAGATTGGCACTATACAGAAAGGGTTAAGACTTTTCCCAATCTGGAGAGCAGGGTTGCAGCATTTTCACTGCTCCAAAGAATATGAACTCACTTTAAGGTATATTTATACACTCCATATTTACAACAGACAGAATAGCCCCCAGTTATCACAGAACTTTCTTTCCTTCTCTTATCTGGTTTGTACTTAACCCCATTATTTTTAGCACCTTATTTAATTAAAGACACCTAAGCCAGTTATCCCAGCACACTGTTTATATTTGGCATCACTCCAGAAAGGTTCTGCATTTACAAACAAGAGAGGTTGCATAGAGTTTTCCTACTAGTAAGTTTCTGCAGTGGAGCTCTGCAAAAGTGAAGAGCATTCTGGAAGTCTAATTCATAGTCAGCATAAGTGCAAAAGCCTTTTAGAAATATATAATATTAGACAACAAAATTATAGCATTGAAGGCTATTCTACTCGACCTATCTTCTGCAGGAACTATTGCAAATAAGATAGACTAAGTTAATTTATTTAACATGTTCACGCATTTATCTCCACAAAAAGAAATCATCAATGTCTTGAGCTATATTTTCCTCCCAATTACTTTAATGCAAATGCAAAATATCTTCATTACAATTCAACAGAGTTACTCTGGCTTTTACATCACTGTAATTGAGATCAAAATCTGGAGCAATCAAAAGCTTGTGCCCAACCTAGAAATGACAATATATCATTCATAATTGGATAAAACCAGACAAAACAAATTTGCAGATAATTCTAAACATAGAAGCAGAACAAAAAGAAAAAGTGTCACCAGAATCAAAAGATTAGATTAGATGATCAGGTCAAGATCACAAATTCATGTAACTGAGGACAAAAATACATTCCTGGAGAAAAGAATCAACCAATGGAATATGTCCTTTACATCAGTGGTCTCCAAACTTTCTTGATCGCGCACCCCTATCAGTAAAAAAAATTTGAGCATGCACCCCCTGCCGTACCGGCTCTACCATTTTTGCCAAAGGAAAAAAGAAAAAGCCTCTTGGACTCCTGCCGAGTGTGGGACAAAGCAACACACTCCTCCTGCCACACACCCCTAAGGAGCCTCTTGCGCACCCAACTTTGGAGACCACTGCTTTAGATAGTAAGCTCTTTGTGGCAGGGCCTGTTTTTATGTTCTGTGTTTGTACAGCACCTCACACAATGGGTTCTGGTTGATGACTGGAGATCCTAGGCATTACAGAAATAAAATAAATAATAGTAATGTTCTAAATGGAGTAATCTAATATGTTTCTATGTTGGGAGTTGTTGTGGAAGAATCATTAAAAATATCAAGGTAGTCCACAGCTGCAGGAAAAAGATGAAACAGACAGTAGGTCATATTAGCAGAAAAACCAAATGCAAGCAAGTATTATAGGTCACTTATTAAAGCTGATCTGGAAAGGCCTGATTACCAGATTACAGAAGGTCTTCACTTCCTGTGTGCACTGTGCATCCACAAAATGGTACCAAGTCTTGTCATCTAATAGGAGAAGACTCAAATTTGAGATTGCACATGATAATTTTTCAAAATTATAAAGGAAATAATGAAGTAAACAACTCTTGACATAGGCCAAGAGTTCAGAAACAAAGGGTCTTCCTCTAAAAATGAGAAAAATGGGAATAGAATTTTGGTGACTTTTAAACAAAAAGCTAACAAACATCTCAGATAAGTCGTCAGAGATCTCAGCTGATGTACAAATGTGTTTTTAAACAAATAGTTCTTGGAGAAAATGAGTTTGGAGATGTATGATATGAAAGTAGGAATATCATACTGAAATCAAGAGCAATAAAGTGCATTGATTTGGGTGGCCTTTTCTCTTTCTAAAATCTCTTCTGTATATATATACCTTTCAACAAGACATTAAACTAAATCTGAAATTGCTATATCTTTGTTGAGAAAAGAGGCTCATGTGAATTTGTATTACATATGTACATATATGACAAGCAAATATGGTGTGTTTGGAGGGTGAGGAAGGGGGAAATATAACAGAAATTGAAAGACTAAAAATGGCTTTTACTGTGGAGGAAAACAATGAACATCAAACAGGTGTGATGAGGGCTAACAACTTGACTGAACATAAAATGAAGTTATTAGACGGGGATGAAAAAGAAAATAATAGAAAGTAGGAGACAAAGCTAATAAGCTGGAAAATAGCATCAAAAGTATAAAAATATAAAGAAGGAGATGTATCTGTTCCAGAAGCTGAAATCCATTAGTAAGATATTAGTGAGGCCAATATTGTAGGTTTTAAAGTAATTTCACTTTCAAGCTAATGAAAAAATGTCAAGTACTATTTCCAGTATAAGTACTAGGAAAACGTCAAAAGGTTTTTTTCTCTTGGATATGCTGCAATGTGCATTAATTTCAGTTAATCTGGTAAGAACTAGGATGGTAGTGATTTGGAGCAGTGTGTTAAACATCCCAAAGAGGCATACCCATATGTGGTAGACATTTGACTATGACCTTGTTCTTCTGCTCCAGACTGAGAATCAGGGAGATCTAATTTCTATATGACCATTCTTGCATGAGCTTCCCCAACACCTGCAAAGTCATTCTGCTTATCTCTGTGCTTCATATGCAGAATTTCTCCAGCCACTACAGTTTGTGTATTTCCCTCTGTACTGTCCCTGATAGGACTGTAGCTGTTAAAGCTGATGATTTGTTTTATTTCCCCTCTGATTATCTTAATATTTCAGAAAACTAGATGATGGCTCCCACGCCATCAGAGGAAAATAGTCTTCTGTAAACAGTTACACGTTTTGGTCCAGATCACGACCTCGTCTCTCTTCCATGTATGCTGCTCTGGCAGTAGAGAGAGAAAAAACAACTTAATCTCACCAGCAGGTTCAGAAATGGAATACCCAGCTCATACATCACTTCCCTCTTAGCCATATCAAGGAGATATGGAATGAGAGCAATGCACTCAAGCTATCTCCAGTAGGCAGACGGCTCCTTGGTAGCTGATACCAATGGTTGTAGTTTAGAGGAGTCCCTAGGTAACTGGGCTAATGCAGAACCAATCTGAGGATTCTTTCTACCCTCTTATGTGAAGACTAATGCTATCACCTGTAAGATCTTTGCTCCAGCCATAGCTTGCTTTCTCTCTCTCTCTCTCTCTCTCTCTCTCTCTCTCTGTGTGTGTACACAAGTCTCCACTATATATTATAAAACATTTCTACTTTCCAATGGACATTTACTGCCTTTATCCAGACCTTTGATGTGCCGTCTCCTTTTTTTAAGAAAAAGAAATATATATTTTTTCTGAATATCAGTTTCATCAAACTAATGCCCTAGGAGTAACATGAATATTAGGCAGTATTCTCTGAGTTCCCACTTCCACCACTACCTTACACGCGTTCCTCAATTAAGCATCACTGGTATACCATTCATGTATTTCCTATGGTTTTGTCATTCTTTTGTTGCTTTAAAATGATTGTTACTTGGTCAAAAGCTAGAAGTTTTGGATGTTATGTACTAGTAGTTAAAATTTAGTCGTCTAAAACATACCACCCCAAATTCACCACTGGCAAAAGTGGGCTTGACTTCATTCATTGCTTACACCAGCAACAAATGAGGACTATTCTATAGAAATTATAGAGAGAAGAGACAAAATTAAAAACTGGACAGGTTGAACCTGCTTTTTTTAAACTGAGTACCACTTGTATACATGTCTCCTGTGCTCATTCCTAACTTTATAACTTTTTTTTGACGCTGCCTACTTTGTCTCTCAAACATAATTTGGGCAATCTCCCTTGAGTACATTGCTTCCAGTTTAGACTGTTCTGTTTGTTTTGTACTGTTCTGGCTTGTGTCCTTAAACCTAAACCAGTTGTACATAGTCAATAATAATTTAATATTAGTTTGGGGAGCTCTCAGAAAAATTGCATTTTCTAAAACTAAGTTAAGAATTTAATTTAAAATATTGTAAAACAAAGCCTACCCAGGTGAATAATTGCACAGTTTACAGTAACTGCCAGAGAAACACCAGCATATTCTATATATGTTTCCTTTAACTTTCTCTGACCCCCATAAATCACTTCCCTGCAGAAAACAACTGAATTGTTAGACTTGTAGTGAATTACCTCTTGACATAGGCACCAACCCCGTGGGTGCTCTGGGGCTGAAGTGCACACAGAAAAAAAAATAGTGGGTGCTCAGCACCCACTGGTGAACCCCACCAATCAGCTCCTCCCCAGTGCCTTCTGCCCCCCGCTGATCAGCTCTTCAGCAGTGGACAAGAGACACTGGGGGAGGGAGGAAGGGGGGAGAGAAGCAGTGACAGAAAGAGGCCGAGTGAGGGCAGGACACATTTGGGGGAGGGGGCTGGAATGGGGCAAGAAGAGGCAGAGTGGGAGCGGGGCCTGGAGCAGAGAAGGGGTAAAGCACCCTTGGGGGAAATCAGAAAGTCAGCACCTGTACCCCTTGTCAGGTTGCAATTGTGACATTGCAGTCTATATGGTTTTATAAAAATATGCTAATGAGTGAATATAATGTAACTGAAATATGCTTCATGCAAAAGGTCTCTTGTAAGGTAGCATTACAAAGTTTATAATCTACTGAGTGTGATCATCCTATTTGTATAAATGTACCATTCTTGTATCTGAAACTAGAAATATAAAATATAACTATGAGGGCCTATTGTAATTATGCAAAGTGTGGGCCATTAATGGTGGTTTGGAATCTTGATGACTCCCATTAACCAGGACAATTGTCTGCAGATGGCTGTGTTTTACCTGTGAGTCTTCCTATATATGTGTGTGCTGGCAAGTGGGTAATGAAGTCTTGCAGTGACTTACTTTGTTCTGTCTGTTACTATTTGGAACCACTTAAATCTTACTTTCTGTATTTAATAAAATCACTTTTTACTTATTAATTAACTATGTATTAATACCTGGGGGAGCAAACAACTGTGCATATCTCTCTATCAGTGTTATAGAGGGCGAACAATTTATGAGTTTACCCTGTATACGTTTTATACAGGGTAAAACAGATTTATTTGGGTTTATATCCCATTGGGAGTTGGGCATCTGAGTGTTAAAGACAGGAACACTTCTGTTAGCTGCTTTCAGGTAAACCTGCAGCTTTGGGACAAGTAATTCAGACACTGGGTCTTTGTTGGAGCAAACGGGAATGTCTGGCTCAGCAAGACAGGATGCTGGAGTCCCAAGCTGGTAGAGAAAGCAGGGGTAGAAGTAGTCTTGGCACATCAGGTGGCAGCTCCCAAGCGGGGGTTCTGTGATCCAACCTGTCACAGCAACATGATGGAAAAAGCTGAATGATGAAAGCTTGAATTTTTCAGCTGATGTCCAAAACAACAGGTTCTGTTTATGTAAGTCAAGTAATGGAGGAAGAAAAAACTGTCTTGAGTTGCATTACTAATCTTAAAACAATTACAGAGAACATTTTAACAATCATAACTTTTCATATGATCATATTTCACTGTATGTTAGATAGAGATCAATGATACAATAAAAGGTCTCAAACTTGCATTACATTTTCTATTTTGAAGGTTGAATAATATTGTAAAAAGTGGTAAAAATTATAAATTTACCAAAATAATATGATTTATCTCTTGCATATATGAAAATATCATATGGTTGGACAATTTAAGTATAAAATAAGCTATACGTTACCAAATAAAAGGAAAGGAATGAGGGAGAGAATGAAAATAAAATATAGGGTTAGATCATCATTTTTCTTGTAGCCCTGAATAAGGGATGGTGATTAGCTGGGAGTCACAAATCCTTCCCTGGTTTCTCTTGGAGTAAGGGAAAGTGGAAAATTACTTCCCCTCTCCATTGGCTCCATTGTGTGAACTGCTTCAATGGGGAGTAGGGATAGGTAAAATCAAGGCTCTGCCCATCTTTGGACTACTATCCATTCACATGCCTGAGAGAGCAGCAGGTAAGTAACACTCCTTACCCTTTCCACTTGGACCAATGCAAAGGAAGGCCGGGCAAGGAGATTCTTGTTTCCTTTTATGACCTTTTGGATGTGTGACTTGGGACACAATTTTGATCATAAGTAGTACTTATTTTCTACAAACATCTTTAAACATAAAAAATAAATTATGCAGTCTCAAAAAAAAAAAGACATCAGCAGGACTAATGAATAGTATTTAAACAGTTGCTCTGTCTATATGGAGAAGATAAAACTCCCAAGTCAGGCAGTGAAAAAGGGCTGATTGGTTGGTTATGCCTTAGGCATTTTCTGCACATCTCTGAAAAATGAGATGCCCTGAACATTTGAAAGATTTAATGAAATTTAAAAACAGGATATGTTAACTTCTTCAGGATCTGATTCAGCAAAAAGAATCTTGTGGCTTCTCTCAGTTAGCTTAAGGCCATGGAAGCTGTAATAAATATATTTTCACCTACCTAGCTGATTCAACAGTATGTCTGGGCTTATATCCTGCTTATGGTTTTGTTTTCTTCAGTAAGAAAAAGTTTTAAAAGCTTAAACATTTACAAGACGGATATGGAGTTCTTTCAAAACGTTCCCCACATAGTGGGCTGGTGGCCTACATCAGTTCTATGCAACTTTGGGCCAGAGTGTGCCACTTAGAGCTAACCCATGCTGAGGGGGACCTTTGCAAGGGATTGTACTTCAGGCCCCCAGTCCTCCCAGAGTGCATGGCCAGCTTCATAGTCTTACCCTGCACCTTTTGGTGATTTGCATCATCGGGGCTGTAAAAGGAAGCAGTCCCTGTGTTCCCCCACGTACAGGGACTGCTGTTGTGTCTGATCTCTGGGGCAAACGATCTGAGAGGTTGCATATTCAAAGGTAATGTTACAGTACAGTACCTGCTAAATACTTTCAGATGTCTTTGTCCCCTTAAAAATACCATTTAATATTGCAATCTTTGCTCAAAAATTAGTCTCTCTAGTGGATCAGTGCACGTTCTTGAGATGTTCTGTGCTAGTATCTGGCGAAACAGTCTTTTTGTTATATGTATGTATGTGTCCAGCGCAATGGAGTGATTCCAGCAGGACCTCAAGGCACTACCACAGAATAATAATAAAAAATAAAATAAAATAGCAAAGCTATTTAATATTTACACAGCTAACGGATTCTAGTAGTTCTTATTACTTATTGAGACAGTATTCCCATTAAATCAGTAGCTTACAGTATAAATATGCAAACAAGAATTGAACTGGGGATCTTACCTAAATAAAGATTGCAGGATCAGGACTTTCATTACTATTATTCAGTGAAATAAAGTGAGATTCTGTATAAAATGAAGACCCAAGTTGTTTTATAAATTTGAATACAAATATATCAGGAGATTTTATACAGTACTGTAACTCCATTTTACCCAAAGCTACTAAGAGGAATCTTATAATATACATTTAAAATATGACTTGGAAAACCATTTGTTGCACCACTGTACAAACAGCATACTTTGTGGTCCCCTAAGCAGAGACAATGGGACATTGATAAATAGATTGTCAATGTATAACCTGGACTTTTAGTGTTAAATCATACTGGCATATTATTATAATCTGCCTTTTTTTAACAAAAAATCTAACTTTTAAATGCTGTGTACCATGGTAAGGTGGGAACACTGATTGTTTTTCAGTTTTCTCTGATATTATTTATCACAAACATTTACATTGTGCTTCTCTCTCATGCTAATTACCAGGTTGCAGTGTTTTTTTCTTTTCTGCTGCTATCACAGAAAGAAACAGATGAGAATAAGCATCATTATGAAGGGCAAAATGCAATATAATATGCTTCCACTTGGAAGTCATATATCCTTTTCATCTTTCCTTACTTCAGCACTTACTCATCCATCTCTCCAAGTATTGTTGATTTCGCAGCCAACACATTTTTCTATAGTAAACACTTCTCCACTGAATGCAGGCTCAGCATGAATAGTAACTTCAGTAGCCTAAGACTGAGGTACCTTGGCCACAAAATACAGAGCCCTGTTCAATAGTATCAAACTCCTTCACTTGAACGTGCACTGAAATAGATCATAAACTATTCCTCACATCAATGAGTGCAAAAATCCTGCATTGTTGTCAGTTTCCACATAGAAAATAATAATGGCTGGATCAGGCAGTGAATGTTTTATAAATACATATAGCAAAAAATAATACTAAATTCAGCTACATACACAATCCTGTTTTACTAAACTTTATTTTTTAGAAATAGAAATGAGGAGAGGATCATTAACAAAAGTTGATTTAAAAGAAAAAAGTCTACTCAACATAGAAAAAATAAATGGATAAGTAGATGCATGTCTAGGAAGAGTATGAGGATGACTGCCTCTCCCAGGAAACAGAAAGTACGTCCAAGCTGTTTGCTTACGTGGGTAACTTTCTATGCAGATACCTCCTGCTTCTATTCACTTAAAGAAAGGTAAAAGACATTTGGAGATTCACAGCTACATTGTGACTCTGAACAAAATGTAATTCAAAGCAGCCAGCTGTAGCTCTGGCGTAGCAACCCAGTGCTCATTGACTGCCTAAACTCAATGTAACCCCAATCAAGTGTTCCAGGCAACATAGGAAGTTTGGGACAGAGCCAAGTATTAAACCCAGATCTCCTCAATAAGTCCAGGGAACTTAATTACAAGACTATCCTTCCAGTTTGCAAGCACTCATTGCTGAATGGTGTACCTTATTGAAATTGTGGCAATACAGTTCAATACAATGCAGAATACAGAAGTAGGGAGAGTGTTAGTACAAAAGTGGTATAGTATGGGTGTCATCCAGGAAGAAGAAATATTAAAGAAGGTAAAATAGCTGCCACCACATGTTGCGGTATAACAGCTGCCGATTCCGTGTGTTTACCAAAAACAAAACAAAAAAAACAACCACCACACACACACAAATCCTTAACAAATTATTGTTCTTTATTGGCAAAGTAAAATTAACATTTTGAATGCTTAAGAGCATTTGCAACAATAAAGAAAAGCTTTTCAGGTTGAAGAAAGGATTAGCACAGACTTAGAAAAAATCTAGAACACCTTGGATGGCACATAAAAATTGATGTAATTCTATCAGCTTTCAAAAACCTTGTAGCTACGATACTATAGCAAAATTATTAGTTTGTTTTTATTCAAAGAGTGGCACATCTGCATTTCAGTATTTCCCCAGGCTTAAACACATTCTGCTCTAACTACAATTACACAGAACCTCTCATCCTATGACATACATTTCGCTTTCATTTTATTTTATCTTACAGGGGTTTTTTTGTTTTCATGCTAGGAATATTTTGTGCTCATATTTGCATTTGAAATGTTTACTGCTTTACTGATATGGAGTAGCTTTATTTTTATATTTTTAAAGGAGATATCCTGTTTCCATCAAAAAGATATGCAATTCCTCTGTGATAATACTGTATCTTACCTAGTAATCTGAATGTAGAACTGAACTGCTCCATGTTTAGATCATGTATCTCTAGCATTTCCTTATCCATTCACTGTGTTTTATGCATACCATTTAGAAAGGTTACATTGATGATGAGCACATGGTAATATATGGTTTTAAGCAACAATTTTTATGGTCTCCAAAAACAATGTATGGGATGCTGCACTTGAAATATAGCTGTGAAAGTTTAGGGTAGGTTTGAGCCTAGACATACTTGCTAATACAGACAGAGAATGAGTACATTGATATTGATAATTGCTTTACCATTTTGTACATGTTTTCAGGCATCACTTTCAGAAGTACTCCTCTGGAAAAAGATACTTCCTTGAATTATCAATGCTCGTTTACTGGCACTGTAGATATCTCAATTGTGTAATTTATGTAGGGTCTGCAGGGACTGTATCTAGTACCTATCAATAGTGGGCATTTATTTCTTCTACAGGGGAACAAACAAGTATTCTTGGAACATGTATGCAATTTATTTTGGAGATACTGGTAGTTATTCTTGTTAGAAAGCACAAACCTTCACAGAAGGTTTCCATGTTACAATATGTTGCTAATCTTGGCTAGAGCATACATTAATCCTCATGTTATTATGCTCAAAATACCATTGACAGAAAACACGTTTGTCAGAAATCAAGGCTCTTGAGCATAGCTTAGTGCAACCCCTAGACTTAATTTCATACAAATTTGGTAGCAAATTTGAGCTGTTTGGTTTAATTTTAAAGATCCTTTTACAATACAAAAAAATTGCTAGCCGCTAGACTCGGGGAAATTAGAGATAGACAAGGGGACTTAGGTTTATGTAGTCCAGCCCCCTTAAAGTGCCAGTTATTACCTACAGTATGGGTAATATATATTTAAAAAACCAATCTACAATCATTTTGGAAGCCATTGAAAATTGCTACACATTTTCAATTTGTTTATAATCAAAATCAGCACCTTGAATTGCACTCAAAGCTCATCATGATTCGGATCCTTTCTTGTGTATCCAAGAGAGAACTCCTCTTGTAATGATCAGCTGACAGTTCCTAAATATGTTCATCATCTGAAGGCACTTTAAAGCAGAGGAGAGAGCAGGTATTAGCTCAGGAGCATGAAAACATACGTCTAATGATTCACAGCAGGTGAAAATATTATTTAAAAGGGTCCTGCAGAAATGTATAATGCAAGGGAAAGGTTCTCAGTCCCTGCCTCTCCAAAAAACCATGACATTGATCAGTTTTATGCCTTTTCACTTCTTCCTCCAGTTTTACAAATTGCTCTCATTTTGCTCTCTTGTTCTTCCTCCTTCCCTGAGCAGTTACAGATCATCTTTCCTCCACCTGCAGCTCCGGTTCCTCCTCTACTTATCCTTTTTGTTCCCTCAGAAACCCCAATATTACCTTATTTTTTCAATCTCCACCCCTGCCCCCCAAAAACCAGTCCTTATTTCTCCATTCTTGTTGACCATTTGTTCCTCTATTTCTTTATAAAGCCCCAATTTGTTCCTACTTCTTCCCCAGAAATGACTAGTTTTCCAGCATGAAGCCCTGGTTTTTAGTGGATATACAAATGAGATAGTCACACAAGCTCCCACTCCTGGGGAAAAGATTAATTTGCCAATATGGTGCCCTTGTATCGATTAAATAAGAGTTCTGATATTAAATGAATTGGCAAGGGATCAGTGAATACTGCAATAACTTTTGGTATTTTTAAAAAGAAAAAAGTAACCTAAAGTTTATGTATTTGGCTGCTGTATCTGCACATTACATTTTGTAGAATGGTTATACAGCTTTTTTACTTCATTCTGTGTACCATATGTCTAAGTACAGCCAAAAGTTCAAGCTATACTATATCTCTATGTTACTTGGCCAAGAGTGCAGTAACAGGGAAAAGGGTCTCTCACTCTCCCTTTCTTTCTTGGGTCTTTATCTACTGTATAGCACAACGTCTGCTCTCCAGATAACCCTCCTTACTCACTTGCTAGTAGGGGTAGGGGGGAAGTTGGAGAGGGACAAGGAGTGGTCAGAGCTCTCACTCAGAGCAAGAGAGGTGCAGAGAATGTGTGTGGCCACCCAAAGAAAGGGAGATGTATCATTTACTGGGTGTATAATACATATAAGAAACTATACCATTATGTACTGATCCAAGAGAAAATAATACAATTCTTGAATGACTCTTTCTGGTTTGTTACACAAATAATATTTTAAAACAACTTAAATATACATATTGCTTTCGTACAGACCTGTCCTTTGACAGTGAGCTTTATGCATGTGAAAGTAAATTATAAGTCCTAGAAATGGAAGTGTTGGGTGCCAGACTTCAGCTGTTTTAGGAATAGCGTCATTACTAGGATGAACCTTCTTTCCAAGCTTAAACTGAATCCAAACTTTTTTATTATTATTAAAGATAAGAAAAGTGTTAAGTGAACATTTTCTATTGTTTTTCTTTTCAACATACTTATTCCTTCTTTGGTTTCAATCAGTACAGGAGCATGGAGGTCCTGAACGACCACAAGAAAAGCTGTCCTCAAGGTATTTCCAACATGAATGGAAGGGGAGGGGGAAAAAAAGTATTATTGGAAGTTTCCAATAGTTTCATGGGGGTCTCATCCCAATTTTTTCAGCTTCACCAGGATCATTTCAGATTCAGATAACCTGTACTGTGGCGGTGCTTATCTAATGCAAACTGAACCTCTGAAATTTTTGAAGTTAGTCCTTAACTATTTAATATGTCTATTGATTACCCCGTTGTCCTGTCTACCATTTCTGCAGTATCCAGAACTTAATATCTACTGTATTTTCCTTGCAGATTGGAATAAAGGTAAAGACTGTGAAATGTAAGCTATGAGAACAAGAAAATAAAACAAAAATTGAGAACAGAAAGAATATATATTTTTCTAAAGGTGATAATGTCTTAAACAAATACGCCACTTAGTTCTAAAATGATTACGCCCACCCTCCATCACTACCTACAAAGGGAACATTAGAGCCTTCTAATAACGATTAAAGGTTTCTGGGTAAAATTACAAATTAAGGAATGAAACAGCATTTTCCTCTAGACTCCTGCCTGGAAATTTTTTTTATTGCATTATTATAAGTAGTTTGCTGAGTTTAATAGCATCTCCCCATGCTAATTCAAGTGTTATATTTCTCTCTATGCTGCTACAATACCTGGAACAGCATACATTTTAAATGATTGAAATGAATTCAAGTCTCAACCCTTCATGACTAAGCCAAGGGAAAAATATAACTAAAAGAAAAATGAGTTTTAAGTAGAAAGAATGCAGATGGAATAGGAAAAATGCCAACGATTTATAGAGGATACCAACAAATAAAAAAAAAAGTTCCTGAGATGGGAACAAGCAGAATTTGCTCATGTTTTTTGCTGACACAAATGGTCATGCATAGAAGACAGTTCATTCTTATACCATAAGATAGACAGAATATGTGTTCTTCTTCCCTATCCAATATACTTCACAAGCTTTTAGTAGAGCTCTACTTAGATATTATAGACAATAAAAATAATTGTATATTGATTACTATATTAAACACGTTATAACCTAGCTTTTTAGTATTTATAAATTCTAATATATAAAATATTAAGTATTTTATACACTGTGGAATGGCTCCACCAGGAAAGATTGAGAGACCCACATTGCAGAAACCCACACTGCAGAAGACACTATAGACCAGTTGTGAGGGCACTCTTCAGAATAGTGGAAGACCTGGGTCAATTCCTTCCTTCTTTCAGGCAGAGTGGGGCTTTGAATCTGTGAGTTGTTGAACTACTGAGCTACTAGGTATAAAGGGGCACTCCTCCTCAGTTCTTGGTGAGAAAGGACTGACCTAGGTTAGGAACCAATCTCCAGGAAAGGCTGATTCATGGCTGTGAATCCCTAGTGAGGATATGTGCCTAAGTCTGACTGGGATGAAGCTTAGGTCAGACCCTTTCCTTGGTATTTCCTATTGGTTATTTTATGCAATTCCCTGCTCAGTTTGCTGGATCTCATTCTTGGGCACCTAGCTCACTCTGTGTACTGCATAGGGAGCCTGCACATCTACCTGGGCTGTGGATTTCACAAGATGGCAGGATACCTACAATTAAGCATTGCAATGCAGAGCCTAAAATCCCTGTGTGGATGTAGCCCCAAGACTCATGATAACTTTGAATCTGGAGAAATTTTAGGATTTAAGTAATCCAGAAAACCACTCTAGGCTAGTTGCTTTTAAATTAAAAGCCATTAGTCACTACTTAATTTTTTTAAGCATTAGCTTGCCATCTTTATGATTGCATGATACAGCTTTTTGGTGTTGTCATCTTAAAAATTAGACATAAAACCAAAGTCCTGAGCACTTTAATGTGGATGTAAGATCATAACTGCAGTTTCTGCTACGAACTTTTCATATAGGCCCAGAGTCCACAGCTTGGCCTGGGCCATGGGGGCTGGTTAACAGAGAACAATACATAGCAAAGAGAAAGCCCGGGTAAACAGATAACCTTGTGTGTTTCAAGTCAGTGAGTGGAGTCAACATAACTTCGAATGTAATTGGGTGTCTTTATTGTGAGTTATAGACACATGAAGCACTGAGAAAGCCCTCACAGTTACTCCCTAATGCAGGGAGTAGATAGTGGTACAATACCCCTCAGATCCCAGACAGAGTTCGGGGAGAGGCCTAATATGATTGACATGCATTATGACACCCTCCCCTCACAGACGTATGCCAATCCTAGCCCACAGAAATGCAAGGGTAAACTTATAAAACTATTGTGTACTAATTACTGTTTTTTTGCTTTAAATCTCCAGGAATGTACCTGTTGTCAACTGGGAGAGCTGCTACCTCATTCCCTTGGACCCCAAAATTAGAATTTAACCTATACACTTTAATAGACATAGTTTGGGGGTAATTATCTGTGTGTCAGCAATATGTTAATCTGAGCCTTGGGTGGAGCCATTATATAATCTTTTAGACCATTGGTTTATTGTGCTTATCTTGTCTTGATGCTTGAACCTATCCAGGGGCATGGGAAAACCCATCCCCGTTGCTTCTCTCCGCCCAATGAACATCCTATATAATCTATTGTAATTAATTGTTCTGCAATGTCTCTGAGCCTAATAAGCAAGGTGACACTCCACCAGCACTGTGCATAATAAATTCCTGTGCTTGACTCTACATGGTGTGTATTTTTGTTCCTTCAGTTTGGGGGTTTGTCTGGGATTTGAACCCAGGACCTCTCGCATTAAAGATTTCATAGCAATTCATGTAAATTAGGGACATGGGTCCGAAAATGTATGCCAAATTAATATGGGCTGCTCCAAATTTAAATCCAGCCCTATAGAGATCAAGATGTATACATTTCCCCACCTCAAAGGTAATCAATAAGCCATAGTTTCAGAACCACTGGGTTATTCCATTCTGCCAATCTAAAATTGTCTTATTTCTTTAATTGGATATATTTATTTGGCTCACTCCCTGTCATGGTATGGATGCTTGCATTATTTTAATGGTGCTTCCCCTGAGGTCATGGCATTTTGATGGTGAGTGAAGTGATGTGATCCTTACATCTATATGTACAATATTTGAGTTCTGAGCTTGAAAATCTATGCAGGCAGGTGGGCTGTTACCTACATGTGGAACCCCTTTGGAGTCAGTGGGGCTCCACCCAGGTGCAGCAGTCCACCTGCAGGATTGGGAGCCATAGTTTGTCATTCTGTGAAGCTCTTTGAGGCAGTAAATATGCCCAATAGCCTGTGATGGGATGTTAGATGGGGGTGGGATCTGAGTTACTACAGAGAAATCTTTCCTGGGTGTCTGGCTGGTGAGTTTTGCCCACATGCTCAGAGTTTAGCTGCTCGCCATATTTGGGGTCAGGAAGGAATTTTCCTGCAGGGCAGATTGACAGAGGCTTTGGGGATTTTTCCCCTTCCTCTGCAGCGTGGGGCACGGGTCACTTGCTGGAGGATTCTCTGCACCTTGAAGTCTTTAAACCACGATTTGAGGACTTCAATAGCTCAGACATAGGTTAGGGGTTTATTACAGGTGTGAGTGGGTGAGATTCTGTGGTCTGAGTTGTGCAGGAGTTCAGACTAGATGATCATAATGGTCCCTTCTGACCTTAAAGTCTATGACTCTATGTTTATGACACTATGCTTATGAAGGGTGCTAGAGAAACCAGTGTTAACAATAATGATGAGGATAAAGATGGTCATTACTATTATTGTTTCTTTATCCATCTGTATGCAGACCTGGTGATCTTCAGAAATGCTGCAAGGCTGTTTAGTTTCTCAGGGTACATCTGATAGGGGTAGACTGACTGATGTGTTAATGGGTTGGGAAGTGGGGATCTTATTTATAATGTTTTTGACATTTAATGGATATCAATCCACTAGAATATGGATGAATTTTATTTATAAATAGTGTAGAGATGGCTGGAGCATGGGATAGGTGTTTTCCATCAATGTGATGATTCATAATTTTGGAGCAAAGTTGCTGATGACACTGATTTACACAAGATAATCAGGTACCATAAACAATATAAGTCACTGTTTGTGACTGAAGAAACTGATGTTACTTTGTTTTTCAAGTAACTAACTAAATGAATCAACTTTCTTGTACCAGTTTGAACACTGTCCACATGACTGTTAGTTTCTGTATTAAGACTTCCCATGTAGCTGCTCTCTATGACAGGCTTCATGTCACTATAGAAGTCCTCACTTACGTGTGAGAAACTGATAAACCTGCCAAAGGCCCAGTAACAACTAAGAATATAAGTAAAGAGTGATACTGTTTGTGTCTGTCTGTGAGAGACAACAGCAGCAACAGTATTGGGAGTCTAAGTGTGACAGCTGGCATAGGACTTTGGAAAAGAACTGTTTTTTCCTTCTTCAAAAGGTAGAAATCTTCAAGCCAGAGATATGACATTTTTGTAAAGTATAGGTTTCATCAAGGATTCAGCCAAAAGCTTTACCATGGCAACTACTATACCTCAAAAAGCCAATTGATGTAAACTGAGAGATTAGAATAGAGCTGTGAAATTTAACTCTTTTCCCCAGCACATCAGTGCATTTTATTGCCACAAGGTGGGCATGCTTTTTGCTCACTCCTCTCTCCCCTCCAAATCCCCCCCCCCGCAAAAAAAACCTCTCATCACACCACAGGAAGAAGGTGGAGGGGTATATTACATGTACCTTATCAAAATGCAAGAGATCACAATAAAAAACAATTGTCAACTATTACCAACACAATGGTTTCTGAAAGCAGTTTTTCCTTATGCTTGGAAATGGAAATAACTTTGATATCTCCTGGATATTTTAGTGGTGGCCACTATGTGCCAAAAGTGTCCTATCTGATGTTTGCCATTGCAAACTACTTCACCAACTTAGCCAGGAGCTAAAGGGCCACAATTACTGTGGACTGCAGGTTCCATTCAAGCTGCCTGGTTGCACTACATGTTGTGGTCTTTGGTCTTTGTGTGCTGCACTTTTGTATAACAGATTAGGGTGGCCTCTGACCACGTTGTAGATCCCAGGAGCCACATTTGGCTACTCCTAATGCACATCTTCAGCCACACGCTGGGCTTTCTGTTTGCTCATAAAATTAGCATAGCAATGACAGCTTTAAAACCTATTTTTACCTTCTAAGAGTGCTAAATATTGATGCAGAATGAAACATATATAATAGCAAGTAAAGATGCACACTAACACAGGTATACCTGTACCCAACTTAATCAAAATACATTTAATGTTGATGAAGACAAATATAGCTGATGTGTCCTGGCCCTCCATTCATTTGAATGATGTGCTATTAATATAGCTGCTCGGACATAAGAACATTCTCTAAAAGCAGTTTAATGTTAGTGAAGGGAAGTTCCTTAATCAGTACTACTAAGTGCTTCTATGTGGTAGTTCAAGATACAGCCACTATGCATATTTTATGACACGGCAAATGCTGGTTTTCAAATGTATTTAGAAGTGGTGCTGACTATAGCTATGTTGAAGGGAGAAGCCCTTGTTTGGGTCGGTATAACTGTGTCCCTAGGGGGTGTTGATTTTTCACATCTCTGAGCGATGTAAGTATAATGATGTAAGTTTATAATATAGACTTGGCCTTATTGTGCAGCATGCTGGGGTGTAAGTCTGCATGCAGTGTATTAACTGTCGTACTGCTTAATGGGAGTAGCTGAAAAAATAAGGTGGATTTGTCTCAGTATCTAAACACTTTGTAAACAAAAAGCCAAATTCAAATCCTCTAGTATCTTCCCCCTTAGGGTTGGTTCATTGAAGCTGGTGGGTATAGCAGCCATCCTTCATACAGGACAAACATAAAAGCAATAAAGCTTCTTTATGGAATACAGAAGGGACAGAAAACCAAGGACAGGGGAGAAGGACTTGTAGCATGATCCTGAGAAAAAGACCCAAAACCCCAAATTTTGATTAAAAGCTGAAGTCAAAAGAGGTAACACTATCATTATACAATAATATAATCTGCTCTTATATGATAGTGTCTGGTATACACAAGGTATTTCAAGATGGTTTATAATCCATACACAGGACCAATTGAAACAAACCTGCCTCCCTGTGAAATCATTTGACTGGGACCTAACACGTAGTCCTACACATATATTTAATACATGATCTTTTCCTTCCCACCACTACTCCATTGCTCCTATTCAACATCAGCTGGGACTGTTCAGTTCTTTTTGGGGTAGAATGAGCAACATGCCTGGAATTGGTGTGAGAATCTGTGGTGGTGTTAGGGAATGGGTGTTAGACAGAATACAAGAAATCAGCCAGGGACAACACCATGATTCTCAAGGTGGCACAAGTTATTACCATGGAGCTCTGCCAGCCTAAAGTAGTTCAAACTCTGCACTGATCTAGATGGGTATCAGCAGTAGCCATCACATTAGCACTTCAGACTGTGGCCTAGAACTACATGAGATAGGAGCTCTCTGTACCTGCAGTTTCAGCAGCAGGTCTGAAGGGATTCTCCCCATAAAAATAAACTCTGAATAAATCTTTATGATACAGCTCCCACACCTCTTCCATACTCTTTTCTATCCTGTTGATCCAGAGTTCCATGATGGGTTAAAACATGTTTGTTTTTTTTTACATTATTCACTGATGCAGTGTTTTACAGCTTTGAAGCACTGCAAAACACATATGAACTACATAATTGAACTATTAAAATACAACTCATAAAACCTTTTATAAAACAGGCCTGATAATAATTAAACGAGTACAAAAATTATGCTGGCAATAAATACTATAGGAGGTAGAGATTCAGGCAAATAGTTTGTTCAGGTCAGAGGTACAACTACATGCTTTCATCTCAAACTCTACAGCATGTCTTTTTTTCTGGGCTCTTGTCTATCTCGCGTGTCTCTGCCCTGCCTCTTCTCCTCAGAACAAAAAAGTAATTCCCTACAGAAAGGCATCAACTACACTAGTATATGGGACAGAATGTAAATGATAGAAAGCAATGTTCCCACAAATCCTGCAAAAAAGGACTGATGATTTTCCAGTCCTAAAAATCAATAACAAGAATGTTAGAAAATTACTGAACCTAAAGCAATCTCTGAGAACTGAAGATGTGTAAGAGATTAGATTTTAAAAGTCTATGTATTCTTTACAAGCAAAGATTGGGTCTGAGCTGTGGCAAGTGATTGGAGAGAGAGAAGAAATGTAGGGGAAGACACAAATACAGTCACAAAGATCTGGCTGTGTGGCTCCAGTTAACAGAATTGAGACAGTAAGTTTAATGACTCAAGAACATTGTCCGCAACTGGAATGCAGGCAAGACATACTGTGATTTGCAAAAAGGAGTTCCTACTCCATCAAAGTGCCATTCTAAGTTTTAGGGCTTTGAATTGGGCCCTTAAAGAACTTCCACTCAGCTGTGGGGGCTTTGCTAGATACATGTACAAAGTATGAGAAGACTATCAAGTCCTACCAAAGTGCTACCTCCTCAATCCTGGTGTTCCTAGAATGCTGGAACTTAAACTAATTTATGCATCTCCCTTTAGACATAGAGGCCATGGTTTTCCAAAAGAAGTGCCTCAAATTAAACAATTAAGTCCATATTTAGGCGCCTAAACAAGTGGCCTGATTTGAAAGCAGCCTGAGAAAGCACCCATTTTTGAAAGTCTTAACCGGGATGCCAAAGACCTAACTTGCTAAATTGGATAGAAACTTATTCATATTAAACACCAAGACATAATTAATATTAAACTAACAAAGCCAATTAAAAAGAAGCATGATGCTGAGTCAAGATCACAATTTGAGGTTAAAGAGGATATTATCTGTACAGTACGAGATCAGCAGGCCACTATATAAACCATGCAACCAGCTTTAATAAAAAGCACCTAATAGCTAAAGTCTGTGTATTGCATATAAAATGTGATAAATTATAGAGTACAACACATACACCTGCAGAACACTTAAAGGGAGAAACAAATTCAAAACCCAGTATCATTTGTACACACACTTACCCATTATAAAGCATTCTGATTGATCACGAACCCTTAATTATATGTAAAATGTTTGGACTGATAATTTGAAGCAGAGAATAACTCATTTACACCTTATTTTTAGTAATATTGAGGAAATAATAGAGCAGCAAGAGATGGTGTCTGAACCCTATGGTTTTAAGAACTCTGAAGGAGACAAGGGTTTGATTTGCAGTGAACTAAACTAGCAAGCTTCACAAGGAATTTCATATTCAAACTCCCCACCTTTTTTATTTTTGATATCAAGGACTTCCAGATAATTATGGTAGCGGGGAGGTGTGAGGGAGGGTAGCTAGCAATTTTAGGGATTTATATGGCCCCCATTACCAGAATATCAGAGCGCCTCACAATGTTTAAATGTATTTGTCGTCACAATATCCATAAGACCAGGAAAAGCTGTTATCTCTATTGTACAGATGGGGAACTGAGGCATAGAAAGGCTAAATGATGTCCATGTCAGACAGGAAGTTTATGACAGAGCAGGGACTTGAAGCCAGGTCTCCCATGTCCTAAGATAATGCTGTAACCACTGGATAATCTTTCCTTTAGCTGAAGGAAAGAAGGTTCACTGACCTCCCACCCATGATAATAACCTCAAACCATGTTTTGCTGAATTCTCATGAGCAAAGGCTAAGGTTCAAAAATACAGTTCAGATTTGAAACAAGGATAATTTGGAGTACTTACATAGCTCAAATTGAAGATATCACACAACTGTGTCAAAGTCTTGACTGCATCAACGATAAAAGAGCCATCTTTGAACTCCAGGGTCCCTTCTCTGGCTTCTTTGAAAGATGGACAAAGGAAAGTAATTCTCTTTTTGTACTGTTAAAAATACTCTATGGACAATCTAAACAAAGCCTAAAGTTTCAGCAGAGGAAAAGGTGAGAACAAAGATAAATCAACCTTTCCTATCCTTGTGCTATACTCAGTCTTTGACTGCCAGCTGCAACATGTTCAGACTTTCACCGAATTTAAGTTTCAGTAGCAGCAGAGATTGAAAATGGTCTCATTTCATAGCTATTTCACTCAGCAGTCATGGGCACCTGCAGAGAAGAAGGAGGTGTATAGAAAAGTGAAGTGTTTTCATAGTCTGAAAGAGATGCAGCCATTCTGTGATGCTGCTGGGAACATTTCCTGCAAATTGTTAGCAAAATATCCCACATTTCTCATGATACACATACCCTTGAGATGTCCACAATCAGTCAACTGACGAGGCCATTGTCAGTCAGCTCGAGGTGGTTAATTGGGGTGGTTATATTTCAAAGTAAAATGATATGAATTTAATTGAGTACCTGGCATATGTTTATCTATTTTAGGGGATAACAGTAACTCACTGAAAAATTATTTATTGGTGCCATATGGCATTCCCCCAAATGATGGCCTAATTAATCTCATAAAAACAAGTTTTGCCATTAAAAAGAGCTTCAGGAATTTCAGAACTCAGCTTCTGGAAAGTTCTTAAGGTGTTTGGAGCACAATTCAAACTGTATATTAGGACCATTAGAAAACAGAATGGTGCATAAAGCTGAAGCTTTGTTTTGCATCTACATGCCCACACAAAAATCCTTTGCCGGTGTTGTTTTGACACTCACTAACATTACTTAAAAGTCCCTCAACAGCAGTCCAGCACTGGGATCTATTGTAACGTGTTAGTTGCCCACACAGCAAACCAAATCACTCCCTTTGATCTAGAAAGTGCCTCTTCAGTCTGACACAGCTAGAATTCAGGGTCAACAATTTTTAAAAATAATGTTATGTCTGTAAGGTAGAGCTGTATGTGAACAAAATAAAGGTCAAAAATAGAGACTGTGTTTGGTGTTTGTGATTAAAGACAGGAACAAATATTTTAAGTAGAAAAAGATTCTGAAATATTAAAACACCTAGTCTCTGAATACCCTAGAGATTCAGACAGGGAATGAAGAAAAAAACTTCAAGTGCTATGTTAATTTATTTCTCTGTTTTTGTGCTATCCAAAAATTTGACTTGAACGTGTCATGTGAATTGATTTTCTGTTTTGCCCTATGGTTAATCATCACAAAAGTTGAGTTTGGAACTTCTGCTTATTTTTCTGTGTATGGAAAACACTGTGCTGACAACCCCCCTCCCCACACACACACACACCCCTCCATGCTGGACTCACCTCCGTGCTGGACTCAGGGGCTGGTAGATGTCCTAAGGTAGCAAGCCTTCACCTATTCCTCTCTGAGCCAGGCATTGGCCCCCTTTACTTACACGGGTTTGGTAATTACTGACACAAAACCCAGTTAATACACACACAAGTTTTGTAACCATTTATACAAAAGAATATTAGGCAAGGGAATAGTACAGACTGAAAGGGATTGGAAACTAAGGGAATTCAACTTCCACAGCGAAACAATTGCACAATCCCTTCCCCTACCTCAGGAGATGCCCAAAACCTTAGATCTCTAATCCCATCAATGGTTCACATAGAGCTGAGGTGCACTAGCCTGGTGAGGTAGCTTCTTCTCTGGTGGCTGTTTGGCCTGGACCCCCAGCCTGGAGGAGGAGGGTCACAGCTCCTCCTTGGGACCCTCCTTCAGCCTTCATCGTCCCTTGGGACATATGAGAGTGAGTCCAAAGTATTCACCACCAGCCCCAGTCAAGCAGTATCCATCACAATCCTTTCCCCAGGCTAACACAGCCACACAAAGCCACACAGTCCTCCTTCCTTTTGCCAGTTCCCCATGTACTGCAGCCAGGATGGCACCCTCACCCTCCAGCTCCTGCCAACTTTCATGGACTCCTCTAGCTTCTCCTTTCAGCCATTGAGCTTCCAAGATTTGGCTGCTCATGCTTAGGTGCCATCTGATGGCTTATTATAACACTATGTTTGTACACACATCTGCCATAGTGTTGCCTACTCTCACAACCTTATTGTGAGTCTTATAATATATGGTAGTGTTCTTAAAACCCCAGCTTCAAGATTCATGTAATTGTGAGAATCCGAGCTCTTAATATCTCTCCCTCGTTTTAATGGTAAAATTCTAGACTTCACATTGCAGTGTAAATCTTGAAATGTGACTTCAGTGAACCCTGAAGTGTCAAAAACCAAAAGGCAAATAAAAATAACATTTATTAGTATTTTTAAAAAAATCTCACGATTTTTAAATGAATCATAATTTTTTTGGATCCTGATTAAAAAAAAAAAACAACCAACAACAAAACTCTGTGGTTGGCAATACCACTAGGTACTAAAATAATCTTCCAAATATTCAAGCATAACTGAAGACAAGAGGTTCAGTTTCTAAATAAAATACCTGTAAAACTCCTATTGAAAGTGAGAAAGAAGTTTCTGTTAATATCATCTGGATTTCAGAATTACGAAGATACTATGGTAGGAAAATAACAATACTTTACAGGCAACAAAATGTATGTTAAATATATTATCCACTGAATTCTAAGAGGTTATAAAATTCACATAGAGCTTGGGATAAGTACACAATAATAAACTCAAACAAAGATATAAGATTTACTTTGAACTTGGGCATTTTCTTTCTCACCTGGAACACCTTCAGGGTTACATTGTACATGTACCTGACAAGAATGTGTTTGTGAGTTGCATGATGCGTTTGTCCATTATACAGCTCAAGGACAGTGCACATTCACATCTGTTATGCACAGTGAGGTCTATTAGGTGATTTCTTCAGGCTGTAAATTAGTATAATCTGTATCACAATGTGTGACAGTCCAATAGCAGACTGCAAGAGCAGCCTCTTTCCCATATGGCTGTAAGCTGAGCATATAGTTTTATGCAAATAATTTTTAGTTTTAGCCTTTTCATGGATTGACCACAAGCAGGTGGCAGTTTTCTAAGATAAATGTCTTATTTTCATAGTTTGAATTTATTCAATTAATATTTTGGTGGTGGGTTTTTTGTTTGTTTGTTTGTTTTTTAAATCTAGATTTGCTCACCAACTGTCCAGTGTGAGTATTCAAGTTTGAGAAAAGAAATGTAGGGTGTATTGATTACTTGTGATTGTTCACATAAACCATATGGTATTATTTCTGTTACTTAACTGGATGAACATAATGTGACCAGTAGGTTTCATAAAGATCTGAAGAAATCACTGAGCATTGAATCTCCTAGGGAAAGGTAGCAGAGAAGGAGGTGTAACATGTAACCACTTAAGGAGAAGCCACAGATCCAATTTTCCCTGTTTCAAGCTCTGACCCAGAGCAGCAAGGCCAACCCTTGTCAGGGAGTTGTAATTCCCAGAGGGACCTGGGAACAGTAGGCTGGTAGCAAAGCATGCTGAGAAGAGGAGCTCCTAGCTGTATAGTATAAAAGTTTCTTGCTTTGCTCAGTAAAGTGAGAGACTTAGAAGGTGGAGGACTGGCTGTTAGGTTTCTCTGGTCAAAACATTTAGGATGTTGCTGTGGAAGAGCTCAAGAGAGATTAGGTAGGTGATCACACTGGAAATGATCCCCTTGCTGAGGGGCCCTGTAAGGATCCTAGGGTAGGATAAGGAGCCTTGGAGAGGTAAAGAAGGTCTGGAAAGAAACCTAGGAAATTATGGTCACAATGGCAATGGACTAACAGAATGAAGGAAGAGGATGTCGAAAAAGGGAATAAAAAGTGATAGGAATAAGAATGGCATACGAGTTTCCTGTTTCAGACCACTGGACAATACTTCCAAGAGAGGGTCATAGGAAGCCCTCCCTTTTCTCCCTTGCATCATTTAAGAAGCAGAACTATTCAGAACTTGCAAAGTTGATTGTGTCCAAGGGCGAGCAAAAGACTCCTAGAAACCCCTGTATGCAAGGAGAAACAGTCAGATATACCCTAATGAGGGGACTGTGGCCCAGGAAGAGGCAAAGAACTGTTTAATTTATTTATTTATCTATTGGGTTGGTTTGTTTTTTAACTTTATGTTGTTCAGGAAAGGAGAACTTTTTAATTTGGTCAGAGTGACAGACTGTCTTGGAGACAGAGGAAGAACTATGGACCAGCAAGGAAGCTAAAGCCAAAGCTGAGAGGTAATTTACTTCACTAGAGGAGTGTTCAAAGACTTCCTCTTTGGGCCACCTCAGCCTTGTTCCCAGAAATAATTTATAGAAAAATTAGGCTACTGTATGACTTACAAGACCCAACTATAATTACCCAAAATAGCCAGATGGTATTGTCCTTCCAATTCTGCATTTGGGGCAGAACCAGACCTTCTGAATACTTTTTCTTTTAGATTCTGGAGGAGTGAAATATTCAAAAAAAAAAAAAAAAGAAACCTCTCTTCTGATGCCTAAAATTACATGCTGAAGAAGATACTGGCTGATTTCACTGGCTACTGGGCAGTTTGTAACATTTCCATCTTACTTAGCAAACTAAAAGTTTACTTACAGGACATGAACTTCAAATGGATGTTTTCTGCCTAAAACAAATCTTATAGTAAATCCTTTGTAGAGAAACAGAAGTTCTGTAATGGCTGCAAAGTTTTAAACATATCACAGTAAGAGAATAAATAAAAAAGTTATTATAAGGAATCAAATACTGACATAATTCAAGAACTCTTAGTGTTAGAGATTTGGAGAGCTACAAGAGACAGCCATCAAGGAATGAAAAAGGGAAGGAATTAGGAAAAGGTCAAGGGTGTTAAAAATGGAAAAAACCTAGATATTGTCAGAATTTGAAAGACAAAAAATAGGTTCAGAAAGAAATAAAATGAGAAGTCTAAATACTAGCACTTGCAAGGTATATATGCGAAAATATGAACCTCTTCATGCTATTCACTAAGAAAGATTAAGGTACAAGTCCTCATCTACACCCAAGGCTAGTGGAATGTAATTTATTAGGTGACATTAGAATAAAGCTCTAGGAGTCTAAAAAAATGCAGTTGATCTATAAAGACGAATCCAGAAACATTTCTGATTATAAATATAATGGGAAAGTGATTTTAAAGGACAAGAATCTTAATTTTCTAGGGATATAAGGAGGGCAAGTATAGAAGGAGAATGGGTGGGGTGTTCTTTTAAAAGAGCACGTTTTCAACAGTCAGATGTGACTGAAGCATTCAAAATGAGATTTCCTCACTTTTTTTTTTTGCGCATTCTTTTTCAAATGAAAAATATATATTTCGTTGTTGCAAACATATGATCAGTTGTTAATGAAATGCCTGAATCCATAAAATCTAGTTAAATGTGTTATGTTATTTCCAGAGTTCAACTTTTGAGAGAAATCTTAGATGAATATGACTATGATAGGATGTCCCATTTAGTTCCCAAAGAAGCAAGGATACTCAAAGCCAGGTGAACTCTTAAAAGCCTAGGTACTCCGTCAAAACTCTCACAACAAGTCTTTCTTGTGTCATCTAAAGGCTATATTCTTTAGCAGTTGAGAGATTGGAAAAGATGTAAAATTAAGTGAAGAACATTACAGAGAATTATTTTGCTAAAGTGAAGTGTATGAAAATAGATCAGCTGAGTCCACATAATTTCTGTCCCAATATGCTAATTATTATTTCTCTACAAAAAATGTTTTTATACTTGTTGCCAGACTTATTCCAAGTCTAATATTCTATCTTTGTCACCCATAAATCTGTACACACTTATGATAGTTGCATTTGGCACAGTTTATCCCAAGATCTCAAACATCTTAAACCATGCCTTACCCCTTTAAGAGAGGGTAATTTATTTGCTGAAGGTTACCCAATGGGTCAGTGACAGTAGTATAAGGGCCCTACCGTCCATCAAACCCTAAGCCCGCCCCTTGACCCCTTAAACCCCGCCCCTTGATCCATTGGTCCCTCCCACCTGTCACCGGAAGTCCCACCCCATGGAGGTATTACTTCCGGGGTCAAGGTGCCACCTGACCGGAAGCAAGGTGTCTCATGTGACCCCTCTAAGAACTCCCCCCACCACCCTCTACCAATCAGGAGGGGTTTCGTCCCAACAGGAACACCCCGAGAGGAGATTTTGACCAATCAGGGTGACTTCCGGGGCGGGGGTGAACCACCCGGAAGTGGGTAGTATGACCCCTTTAAGAACTCCCCCCACCACCCTCTACCAATCAGGAGGGGTTTCGTCCCGAAAGGACCGCCCCGAGAGGAGATTTTGACCAATCAGGGTGACTTCTGGGGCGGGGGTGAACTGCCCGGAAGTGGGTCGTGTGACCCCTCTAAGAACTCCTCCCATCACCCTCTACCAAGCAGGAGAGGTTTCTTCCCAAAAGGACCACCCCGAGAGGAGATTTTGACCAAGTAGGGTGACTTCCAGGTTGGGGTGACCCCTCCGGAAGTGAGTCATGTGACCCCACGAAGAACTCCTCCCAAGGGCCTCTTCCAATCAGAGTGCAGCACCATTACCCCATAAGTCCCAACGCCAGACAGAGGAGGCGGCCATCTCTTACCAAGAACACGTGTTTTTGAAATCGCAGAAAGGCTGCTGGGAGGAAACATGGACTCCTTCACCACCCCCGTGAGAACTTCGGACTTTTTTTTAGCCCTGAGGGTCTTTGACCATCTGTGGAGAAAGTGTTACATCAGCGACAGTTCCAAGGAGGAGGAGGGAGCGACCAAGGGGAGCCTTTTGGCCCAGCCGTTGCTGGATACGCCGGAACCCGACCCTGAAACCCTCATGAGACACCCCGATGAGCGTGGTGGTCTCTCTTTGTCCACCCCTTCAGAGGTGGAAGGCGATTGCGGCTCCGGGGAGTCACCGGCAGACAAGGCGAACGGAAAAGATGGTGTTCAGGTAAATGAATGATTAAGAAGCGGCGGTCGAGGAGGGGTGGGTAATGGGTTAGGAACTGGGGACTGCGTAAATTAAAAAACAAGCAGTGAGGGATGCTTACACGTTTTCTTTTCTGAAAAATTTCTCAACAGCTCGACCATGCCTTTCTAGAGGACCCGGACAACGTTGCATCAAGCAGCGAAGATGAACTGGCCCCACCATGTTTTTGCTCAACGCCAATACAAGTTGTTGAAGAGGACTCTGAGGATGATGGCTATGAGGAGTTTAGGAGGCAACTTGGCATAGAACTAACTGAGCCAGTGCCACGTCGTGAGTATAAAAAAGTCATGCGGACTATTGTATGCGTTGCTGTTTATGCTATCCTTAAACACTGCCTTAGGGAAAAGCTTTTTGAAGATTGCGAGGGCTGTGTCATACATACGCCAGGCCAAAGGCACCATGACTGTGTGACTTGGACTTCAGTGGATATAAACTGCAAGCTCTGGGGCCTGTGTGCTGAGCTGTGTTTGGAAAGCTTATTAAACACTGTTGTTGCCATAGGTTATGGTATGCAATGTCTGTGCCTAACCCAAGAACATTTAGCGCAAGGGGTGACCTTGATAAATGCTGTGCAATTCAGTGCAGACTCTGACCGTGTTCTAAGGAAAATGACCAAACCGGAAGATGCCTGCTTAGAGCATTATATTGACAGTTTAGTCCGCACAAAAAGTTACAGAACCCTGCTTAAGAAAAAAACTATTTGTAAGAAATCTAAAAGGATTAAGTTAGAGAATGGTGAGGGGACAAACATGTGATATAAAACATGGTAGCTGTAAATTTTTTTAAAAATGGGGTTTGTGACTATCTGTGTTTTGTTAGAAGGCCTTTGGCCTTTAAGTGAGCTAAAAAGTTTTAATGAAGCATCTTGGTTTTGTTTTCAAGAAGCTGTATGTTTTTTAAATAAAAAAAAATAATTGTTTGTGAGAATTAGCTCTTGTGTTTTTGCGTGTAGCAAAAAGCTGAAATGTATGTTGTGGTGGGGGAGGGGAAAAAATCCTAAAAATGTGCTTACAATAAAACAAACAAGGCTAGTTCAGACATGTGTCTGAGTACAGTAGAGTTAATATGGAGATATACCTATCTCATAGAGCTGCCTTTACTAGCAGGGCCAAATATTGATTTTGCCCCAGACCCCTAAGTGGCCCTCTCAAGGCTTGAAGTCATAACCCTGGCTTTAGCAGGCCAATGCTTAAACCACTGAACTATCCTTAGTCTGTTGAACTGAATGGGGTTTTAACCACACACACCCAGACAAAATGGTTTCACTACCCCAGATCACAAAAAGGAATGCTATGGGAGGGGTGATTAAATTAACCTGTTAGCAACTATGTTGAAGTTTTGTTTGAAACAATGGGCTAAGAGGGTATAAAAACCTCAGGTATGCTGCAGTTTGTCCTTTTCAACAGAAAACTTTCTTGGATAGCTGCTGGACTGCAAAAAGAGGTAAGACTTGCTGTCATTAACTCTGAAACTATATATTATATAATGCCACTCTTTGCCCATGCTGTCTTAGTAAATAATGGTGCCTATGTTTATTGCAGTGTGATCTGTTTAGCATGGAACCAGTAACTTTAAACTGCATTTCACCACCAGGCCAAGATAAAAATTATTTTAACTATAGTTGTGCTTAATACTGTTGAATTAAAAAAAAAAAAGTATTACACAGGCTGTATAGGGATTTGGTGGTAATACTAACATTTTTGCTTGTTCTTGAACCTGAAGGCCCAAGCACACATCAGGGGGAACAGAACAAGCATGTGCCTGCAACACTTTATCCCATAGTGAAAGGTAACTTTATTTATTTAATTAATTAATTTTATTTTTGCAACAAGCTTTTAAATGCATGTGGGTTTTTGAAAAGTATATGGCTGCAAACTTGGTTTGGTGTGTTTTATAAAGCTGCTGTTTTTTGTGTGTATGTGTGTGTGTGAGGGGCCTGTGCAAGGCATAGGTTTTTTTCTTTTAAAGTACTTGGCTTGTTTTAAACTAACAGGGTTTTTCTTTTTACTGTGCATAATGTGATGGGTTTTTAAAATGGGGTTTGAGGCACTTGGGGTGGAGTGGATGTTACTAACTAAACCAAAGGCACATGGCTGGGGGTCAGAACAGCCATGTGGCTTTTAAAATGCATGTGGGGTTTTTGAAAAGTATTTGGTTGCAAACTGTGGGTTTTAAACTGGTGGTATGTGTGTTTTAAACTAACAAGGGTTTCTGTGCAAAATGGATTTTAAAAGCAATTTTGGTTTTTATTCTGCAAAATGAGATGTATTTAAAAACCTGTTTGTTGTACAGCCTGAAATGGATTATTTTGTTGTTAAGCTATGACTTTTTAAATAGAAAAACACCCTAATGAAGTGTGTGTGTGATATGTATGTTTACAAGACGGTTTCATGTGTTTTATAATAATGTTGTTGTTTGCTCCACAGTACAGTCAAAACATGAGATCCTTAGACCAGAGGGAAAACAAGCTGAAAAGAAAAAGGAAAGAGACCACTGAAAAGGAAAATTCACCAGCATCAGTGACTGATGGATGGATGAAGCCCTGTAAATATATTTTGCTTATTGGTTTGGTTGTTCTATGAAGTTTTGTATTTTAAGTAAATACATAGGTGTGGGTGAGAGAGGTGGTAAAGTTCAGTTTTTGTAAAATGTTGTTGTTTTTTCCCCCTCATAGGCTTGGGCAACTTTTCTGACAATGCTGTAGTCAGAGATACAAGGACATATTCTCCAGAACTGCCAACGAACCAGGAATCTGCTTTGAGACCTTTAACAACGCAAAACAGCACAAAAGTGCAGCTGAAGCATCCGGGCGGACCAAACCTCATATACGTCAAACCCAAGGACAAAACAAAAGACTGGTAAAAAACAACCATGCCACCACAATTCCAGTTCCTCAGTGGCCACCACCACACCAAGCCCTGAAGAAACTGTGAGCGAAAACACCCACATTCACAAACCCAGAGCACGCACTCTAGGGGTTCTTAATGTGCGCAAACCCAGAGCATGCGCTCTAGGGGCTGCGTTTAAAAAACCAGGGACTAAAAGCTTCTGCGATGCTGAGGTATTGCAATCACACAACCAGCACTCTAGTTCCTCAGCGGCCACCATCACACCAAGCCCTGAGGAAACTGTGCGAAAATGCCCACATTCACAAACCCGAAGCATGCGCTCTAGGGGTTGTGAATAAAAAACCAAGAACTGACAAACCATTCTCCCAAAACCATAAGCTTGTCACAGCTACCCCATATTCTAGTAGTTGGGACAGGCTTGAGGCTTCCCTCAGAAACGTGATGGAGGATGTATGCTCGGGTAGTCTAAAAGACCGGGATTCTAGAAAGAAATGGGAAAAATATGATGCTTGGTTCAGAGCCATGCTGAAAAACATAAGGGCTGGAAAGGGTGGCTCTGAGCAGGCATGACTAGTCGTGTAAAGGGGCCTGGGTAAAAGGGGCACCCTCCAGGGTACACATCAGCTCATGTGTAAACAAAAGGGGGGACAGCGCTTGGGGGATAAACAGATGGCTGCCAAAAAGTTCCAGGCCCGGGTTGTTGTAAAAATTTTAAAAAGGGCTAAAGAGGTAATGAGGAAAAAAAAAAACAAAGAGATGCCCCCTACTGGAGGCTCTCAAACTGGCTTGTCTGAAAATGGGGAGGCGGAATTAGACTCTGGTTTAGCAAATTCCCCAGAGGGCTCTCTAGACGGGTCCCGTTCTACTCCCAGTGACCCTCATGGAGGCGCCTCAGAGTCTGACTCTCAAATAGCATCTGATGTAGAAGATGCCGCTAATGATCCCATAGAGGAACCCCCAAGTAACCCCGAAAATGCCGAGGTGTATATGGAGAGAGTGAGAAGTTGGCAACGTGAAGTATCCAGATTTGGGGGATCGGTGTATTGTGAGGAATTTCGTTTTGTCAATCTTGAGCAAATAAATTCAACTCAGCAGGTTGTTGAAGCCATACACTGGGGAATACAGTTAGTGCTCGATGACATTAATGGTAGGGTAGGCCCTGATGATTATGTTCAGTTATGTTTAGAGAACCGTAATTTAACTAACTCTTTGTTTTCGGTCAAAAGAACTAGGGATGAGCTGTCTGCTGAGGATTTCTTAAATCAGACCTCAAAACTGCTACAGAGCAATAGAGAGTTGCATGTCGACATTGCGCCTCGTTGTCACAGTTGTAAAAAACAGGGGTGAGGGTGCTCGTAGAGTTTTTTAAATTCTATCCTTAATAGTCAAATTATTCATAAAAAGAGACCGTGTTTAGTAGACCTGACTTACACCGGTACCAATCTGTGTTTTGCGGGTGGGCTCTTGGCCGTCATATCCGATCATAAACCTACGGTCACGGAATTGTTAGCGGAGGCGAGAAAGTTACATGAGAAACTGGGGTGGTCAGATCAAAAAAAGGTTATGCTCAGCGACGTAGCAAAGTTTGAACAGCATTTAGGAGTTAACATACAGGTGATGCTGTATACGGCGAAAGGCGGCTGGGGCTTTTTTAAAACGGGGGGCACCGTGTACCCCAAGACTTATTTTATCCTGTTGCACGATGAGCATTACTATGGGGTTCTGGATGTAAAAAAGTTGTTCAGAGCGAAAAATTATTGTGAGTTTTGCCACACGGTGTACAGCCACGACCACTCTTGCAGGTATCGTTGCCGCCTCTGCTTGAGCGTAACGTGCTCAGACAGCGTGGGCGTGCAGCAGTGGTGTCCTAGCTGTAGACTATATTGTCGGTCCAAAGAGTGTTTAGACAGACATATCGACTGTGCATCAAAAAACCAAGTTGAATGCCTGTCTAAAACTTTGTGTGAGAAGTGTCAGTCTTAGGTGGACAAGCGGCATAGGTGTAAAGGGAGATGGTGTAAGCAGTGTCAGGGTTTGATTGTTGGTGATGTAGACTGTCACCTCTGTTTTATGGACAGCCTTAGAAAGCCCGAATCTTCAGAAAAGTATATTTTTTATGATTTCAAATGCACGCGGGAGACTGGGGTGCACATTCCCGATTACATTTTTGCTATGTCCCTAAAGCCAGAAAAATCCTGGGAATTTAAGGGCGATGTGTGTCTTTCTGTGTTTGTTAAGACCTTTATTGGCAAAGAGTTTCAGGACTACACGTTCTTAGCACGCAATTCTAAAGGTTATGATGCATACTTTATTGTTAGTTACTCAAGGAAAAGATGGGCCTAGAACTGATCACTCAGGATAGTAAACTAATGTGCGTGGAAGTTAAGGCCCTGGGCATTCGTTTTATAGACTCTTTAACTTCTTGCCCATGAAGCTTAGCAAGCTACTGCAGGCGATGGGGTTTGAAGGGTGCAAAGGGTATTTTCCACACTTTTTTAACACGTTAGAAAATCAAAATTATATGGGGCCTATGCCCGGTGTGGAGCACTATGGTGTAGAAAGCATGATGCCCAGAGAAAAAGCAGAGTTTCTCGACTGGAATTGGGACCACAGCTCTGTGGCGTTTGACTTGCAGAAAGAGCTCGTGTATTACTGTCAGCAGGATGTAAAAATTTTGAGACAGGCCTGTATCCTATACAGAAAAGAGATTATGAAAATGACGGAGAAGGGAGATGTAGTAGAGAAAGAACCTGGTAAATTCACCGAGATAAAACTGTGTATAGAGACATTCCGGTACATAGCCATGCAGGCAGATGCCAGTGTTATGTACAGGTTTGTTTTTGGAGCCTAACACGGTAGCTCTTCTCCCTCCAGACAACTATCCAGGCAGAAAAAGATATTCGACCCCATCTATTCAGTGGCTGTTGTATATTTCTCACAAAGAAAATATACAAATACGGCACGCTTTACAGGGTGGGGAAGTACAGGTAGGCCCCTACTTTTTAGACGGTTATGCCGATGTTGATGGGGTATGCACAGCCTTTGAGTTTAATGGGTGTTTTTTCTACGGCTGTGTCACCTGTTGTGAAAAAGCACAAAATCCTATGACGGGGACATCTTTTGGGTTTCTTTATTATAAGACGCAGCTCAAGACCGACTATCTGAAACTACTTGATTTTTTAGTGAGGACTCTTTGGGAGCACGAGTGGGAGTTGATGAAAGAAACAGACAGGGAGCTTGCAGACTTTTTAAATTGAGCCCAGTTACCCCTGCCTCTCGTGCCTAGGGATGCTCTTTTTTGGGGGAGGACAAACGCTATCCGCTTATATTACAAGCCTAACCCCGGGGAAGAAATCCACTATTATGATTTTACCAGTGTGTACCCTTTCGTAAACAAAACCAAAGAATACCCTATCGGGCACCCCAATATAGTCTATGACAAATTTGGACCCCTTGCAAATTATTTTGGAATTGCAAAAGTTAGTGTACCCCCCACGAGGCCTCTTTTTCCCATTGTTACCTGTCAGAGTGGGTGGCAAGCTTATGTTCCTGCTATGCCGAACATGTGCAGAAACCGAGCAGCGGGAGAGATGCACCCATACTGACGAGGAGCAGGCCATCCTGGGGACTTGGTGCACGGTGGAATTGAACACGCCATAGCGAAGGGGTAAGCGGTGGCTAAGATCTATGAAATCTGGAATTTTAATGAAAAATCTGATAAACTCTTTCCAGAGTACATAAAATTACACCTCCGCCAGAAACAAGAGGCTTCAGGGTATCCCAGTTGGTGCACGGACGAGGAAAAGCAAAATAAGTACATTAGCGATTTCTACCAGAAAGAAGGCGTGCATTTACGCCAACACGAGATCAGATCAAACCCTGCTAAACGCCAAATCGCTAAACTGTTTTTAAATTCTCTGTGGGGTAAATTCGGCCAAAGATCCAACCTACCCAACACCAGCATTGTGAGAGACCCTGACAAACTCTTGCAGTACCTGTTCTCCCCCAATTATGAGGTTTGATCCTGCGAGTTTATCGATGATGAAACAGTGTGCGTGTCGTGGAAGCATGCAAAAGAACTGTACTCTGTCTCTGGCAATACCAATGTTTTCATAGCCTGTTTCACCACCGCTTATGCCCGCTTAGAATTATAAAGCCTCCTAGACGGTTTGCAAGAGCGGTGCCTGTACCACGACACTGACTCGGTGATATTTGTGAAAAGGGAGGGTGACTGGAATCCCCCTCTGGGGGATTATTTAGGGGACCTCACGAGCGAGATCCTGCCAGATCAACACATCACCGAGTTTGTGTTGGCAGGCCCGAAAACCTATGAGTATAAGCTGTCGGGTGGAAAGGCCTATATGAAAGTCAAAGGTATTACCCTAAACGTAGCAAACTGCAAAAAGATCAACTTCGACAGTTTGAAAGATCTAGTCTTGGACTATTGCATGGGTCTGCAAGAAAACACCTCAAAAAAGATAGAGGTGCCGCAACCCTCTATCGTAAGAAACAAAAACCAGTGGCAAATAGAGACAAAAACCCTTAAAAAGACACAAAAAGTGGTTTATAACAAGAGGGTCCTAGGAGAAGGTTTTAAAACCCTGCCCTACGGCTTTTGAAAAAAATGGATATGAGATGGAAACACCCCTTTTCTGCAATTCTCGCGGGGCCTAGCAACTGTGGGAAAAATTACTTTATAAAAAACGTGTTGGATAATGCCAAACACACACTGTCTGTTATGCCTGAGAATATTGTGTGGTGTTAGTTATTGGCAACCTCTGTATAAAGAACTGCTTTGTAAATATCCCTTTATCAATTTTGTGGAGGGTCTGCCTGATGCTTTTGATGATGACAGTTTGTTTCCTACTAATAAAGTAAATATGATTATCATAGATGATCTGATGAACTCGGCTTGTGAAAGCGATGAACTCGAGAACGCCCTTACCAAGTACGTGTATCACAGAAACCTGAGCATTATGTATATAGTACAAAACCTATTTTGTCAGGGGAAAAAAGAGTCGCACGATTAACCTAAACACAAAGTACATGGTTCTGTTTAAAAACCCCAGGGATAAATTACAAATTGCTACGCTCGCTCGGCAAATGTACCCCCGCAAAGCTCAATTTTTTCTAGAAGCTTTTGAGGATGCTATCAAAAGACCTTATGGCTACCTGGTGGTGGATTTAAATGCTTCCACACCAGAAGCTTATAGACTAAGAACTGGTCTTTTCCCTCCAGACTGGCCGGCGGTTTATACTTTGAAAAGAACAACAGCCGGGTATAAAAAGAGATGACTTATCGGCAGGCCCCTTTTTAACAGCCGGGGATGCTGACCGAAAACATGTCTAGCTGCGTGAAGAGAAACCTGGGCCTTTTAAAATTACTTAGCAAATCGTCCCCACAGCAAAGGACGGCTATACTGTGTTCGGCCTCTGATGATCTAGTAGCAGCCATCTCAGAAATAGCGCTCAATATCTTAAAAGGAAACATACTTTTAATACAGAATCAAGTGCATGTGCTGAAAAAGAAATGCACGCTTATTAAAAACTTTGTGTAATAAAAGGGTTTCACTTAAAAGAAAAAAGCAGCTGGTAAAGCAGTCTGGGGGCTTTATCGGACCTCTGTTAAGTTTTGCTATCCCTCTGATAATGGGGCTTTTAACTAATCGATAATGGAGTATGCAGAAAAAATGTTCCTGGTGCCCAGCCACCAGTTGGAGCAATTAAGGGCTCCCCCTCCAGCAGAGGAAAATATCAAAACAACTGCAACTTGCTTACTGGATGCTGAAATGAAGTCTGTTCTTCAAAGAACTGACTTGGCCGAATACGAAAAGGCTAAACTTTACAGCGCCGTGCTTCAGAGGTACCTAATGTATGTGAAGCAGAGCGATGCGGATAAAGGGAACATAAGTCTGTTTCTACCGGAACAGGAACAAAGTGTGACTGCCAAACCCCCAGAAACACCAAAGAACTCGGACTCTGTTGCTCAGGAGGTGTTGGATAACGTAAATAAGCGTTATAAGAAACATGCAATAGTATTGCTAAATAAGCTGGGCCAGGATAAAAATCTCTCTTCATGGAACGATAAAGGGTCTTTTGTGTACAAAGGCTCTGTGGTTAATGGTTCTAACATGCTCGACTTAGTCAGGGCCGTCACCCAGACTCGCTCTGTTCCTAGCAGACATGTACCTAAAGGATGGGATGTGTTTATGAATGCCATGGCGGAACTGAACGTACCATCTTCCGTCATGGGAAATGCGGCCAACAGAGATCTTTTGGAATGCCTCAAGGCCTCGACTGCTGACACCAGGGTGGATTGAGACACCGTGACCCCTTTTTTGCCGTCTAAAAAACGAAAATTGGTTAAAAGAGCCGAATGGCTCAGTGTGTAACGTTTTTCACATTCTAAATTAAAAAAAAAACTGGTAATGTTTTGCTTTTAAATAAAAAATGTGTACTTTTTCCTCAATTGGTGTTTTTTGTTTTTTAAATCCCACCAAACATCATTTGTCTTTAAACCCCTCACCTGGGGTGCTTTATTGGGTAACATGGCTATGAAAATCATTGCAAGATACACATGTCTGGGTTTGTTGAAACATGGTTTGAGCAAGGTTAGGCATGCCCAAGAATTTAAATTTACTTTTTACAAAATTCATCACCATCCGGTCATTTTGCACTAAGTCGTTAGAATACAATTTTAAAATCCGATCAAAAGATAAACCCTTGCTACGATGATGTAAGAAAAACATGCAGTGATAGCCGCAGGTGATGGAGCGGGGGTCTTGTAATTGTCTATTGTGCAACACCATGTCTGTGGCATTTTTGTTTAAAAATTTCATAATGCTTTTAGGAAACAACACACTGTTCGGGGGGTGCCCATCTGAGTCAAAAAACTCTCCACATTTACGCTCCATCAGATACAAGGCGAGCCAGTGTTCACCTGGTTGGTTGTGTGGATGCATGTTCACCACCAAGCCTAGGGGTCTCTGAGACAGCTTGCCTCTTGGGAGCCAATCACAAGGGAACACATCTAAGAAATTTTTTCGTGTAAGGGTCCGTTGATAAGACACGTGAGAGCTCTGCACAGTGTCCATGTTAACATGTAGTCAAACAGAACGTTTCTCCTCTGATTTATTTCTATGACATTGTCAAAAACACCATACACAATCATATTGACGGTAACCGTTAAAGCCTTCCCAAAACGTATTTCTGCTCTCAGGTTCCCGGTTTTAATCAGGGAATAGTGATCAGTGTATTCCTGGTCGGGAGACAGGTCAAAGGCAAACAAGGTGTAACCCTGTGCAAAACTCCTCACGGTCGATTAACAGAGAACAATCTTTCATGTGTTTACCAGCTGTCTGTACCAGATTCATGTATTCTCTCACGCAGCGTCCTGCCTCGAAGTCCGGTTGCAGAGGCTTGGTTGGTATCTGTTCACCATCCACATACAAGGCCACAAAATTAATATTGTAATGTTTAAAATGAAAGGGATTTTTTAGCGTAACTTCCGCTAAAGACATCGTTATCCACAAACCCAAGGACAAGCATTTTGGGTAACTGTCCCAAGAACAGGTTCTCCTGGTTACTGACCCTGCTGCCCGTGGGGATGCTAAACACTTTCATTCCCACACGGTCCACGGGGTATTTAGCATTAGCGGTAAGCAGGGCCTCTGCGTGCCCCAGACCGACTCCTGGGGCCACCTGTACTTTCTTCACAAAAAGGGATGCTGATACAATGCGCAGTTTAAAGCCTTCAGCCGCACTGCCCATTAAACAGAAAGGGTCTTTACTGCACGTCAGTTTAATTTTCACATCCACTCAGTTTAACAAAAGTTTTTCTTGAAAAAACAAGTCGCTGTGTAAATGGCCCAGCAGCTCTACCATTCTGCTCCCGGCCGTCAGCTTTGCACGCCTCACAAACCCTAGATTCCCTCCATCCAACTCTGTTTCTTCATGTTGTACAGCAGTGTCTTTGTAAAACAGGCCGGCGGAAAATTGCGTGGCGAGGGTGTCGTCGCTGTAATTGAGCACCGATTCTATAAAGGCCCTGTAAGGGTAGCAGTTGTTGCTTTGGCTTATGAGGCGGTCTCCCAGCGTGACATCCAACTGACCGAAAATAGAGGCCACGGGGTAATTCACCAGACCCACTTCGGCGTTCACGGCGAGATCAGTTCCGTCTCCTTTTACAATCTTGCAACACAGGTACAGCAGCGTGTTGTTTAAATCCATATAATCCATGCCATTCCCTGCTATAAAAAAGTCAATAGGGGCAGACTCCGTAATGGCTGATAGAGGCGGCACCTCGATGTAGATGCTTTTCTCGATGCTGGTCTGCGTAGGGGCTATTTGAAACAAGTCTAGTTCAGATTTGGTATACTCTTCAGACCCACGTTAACAAAAGCCATGTTGATTAAAATATGTCTCTTTTACCAGGCAGAGCGCGTCTCCTCTTTCGCTCAGGCTTCCTCTTGGACTTTCACTTATGGCCGGCCCTGCGTGTCAAAGCCCTTCTTTTAAAGGATTTTGGGGGACCTGTGCGTCGCGGGTATGATGTATTTCTCTTTCTCTTCCTCTTCTTCCTTTTAATGTACATGAGCCCCAATCCTTCCTGTGAAGCTGTATTCCCCACCTTCGCCAGAACAGCACGGAAGACATGACCTACCAAATCTTTAGCTATATTTTGAGCGGCGGTTTTTACGTGGGGTTTAATAATCTCTAGCCCCTTCCTCAAAAGTGGTACTGCTTTTTGAAAGAGGCTACGAAACCTCCACCCACACCTGCCCCGTACATCATGGGGGCCCCATGATATCCAGGAAGGGCGTATCCAGCCTGGGCTTTGTAATAGTTCCTGTAGATGGTGGGGTCGTCATAATTTTTTGGTGTCAAGTATCAGAGGGGTAGCTGTGTTAGTCTGAATCTGTAAAAAGCAACAGAGGGTCCTGTGGCACCTTTGAGACTAACAGAAGTATTGGGAGCATAAACTTTCATGGGTAAGAACCTCACTTCTTCAGATGCAAGTAATGGAAATCTCCAGAGGCAGGTATAAATCAGTGTGGAGATAACGAGGTTAGTTCAATCAGGGAGAGTGAGGTGCTCTGCTAGCAGTTGAGGTGTGAACACCAAGGGAGAAGAAACTGCTTCTGTAGTTGGATAGCCATTCACAGTCTTTGTTTAATCCTGATCTGATAGTGTCACCCTCGTAATCTTTTAAGTGGTATACAGGTCTCTGGCCCCTGTTTAAGGCTTCATCCACTATGAATATCTCATCGGTAAACGTCTGTTCATAACCTTTTTTAAAAGTGCCTTTGGTTTTAGTCTCACGTGGTCACCTTTTCTAAAAGGGGCAACAACCGGTTTTATTTTAAAACCATCTCCATAAACCGTTTTCCATACCTTCAGAGAATTTGAAGGGTTGACATCAACGAGTCTGGTACGTATAGTTCTGCGAAAGCTCTGGTTGTAACTCTTTATAAAGTCAGGTAAGACGTCAATGTAGCGAAAGGTGTTATGGATTGTAAAATATCTCCACATCCTAGTTTTTAAAGCTCTGTTAAATCGCTCCACAACCCCTGCTTTGACTTCATTATTGGTAACAAAATAGTGAACTCCATGCCACTTTAACAATCCACTTAAAGGTTTGTTTAAAAATTCTTTCCCCCGATCGGTTTGTAATTTTTGAGGCACGCGACCTTCACTGAAAATAGTTTTAAAGGCCTTGGATACCTCACCACTCGTCTTGTCTTTTAGGCCTAAGGCCCAGGCATATTTGGATAGAATGTCTATCACTGTTAAGATGTACTTAAAACTGCTGTTGTGTTTGGAGAACCGGTGCATATCCACCAAATCTGCCTGCCACTGCGCATCCACATCTGAAACAATGGTCTTGTTTCTTTACACAAACCGGCTCGAATACGTTTTAAAAGTGTAAGCATCCTGGTCTGAAAGCCATGCTGCTACCTGTCTTCTGTTTAAAGTTTTACTATGCTTTCTGGCCGCTTGAAAAAGAAGTTTGACCCCGCCGAAGCTCCCAACTTCCCCAAGGGTGTAATATATTTTCTTTAACAAAGCCGTCTGTGTAGACATGACTGTTACTGGTACCGTCTTTTACTACCACAAGTATGAAAGGGGACACATTCATATTGACACATTTAAATAAGTTTTATAAATCGCCTGGTTTAACACGACCTTTTACAGCCGCCTGTAAAAATGGATGCCATGACCCCTACCATAAGGGAGTCTCAGATGGTTCATTCTTCCATTTTGTCCTTTTCGGCTTGAGATCTGTGTCTCAGACATGAGCAAAAACAGCTGACGCACGATATATTTACTCCCACAGGCCTTCCAATATGTAAGTTCTTAAAGGCCTCTAAAAAGGCATCGTCGACCTGTTGAGAGATTTTCAGAAAAGAAAACGTGTAAGCACCCCTCACTGCTTGTTTTTTAATTTACGCAGTCCCCGGTTCCTACCCCATTACCCACCCCTCCTCGGCCGCCGCTTCTTAATCATTCATTTTACCTGAGCGCCGTCTTTTCCGTTCGCTTTGTCTGCCGGTGCCTCCTCCGAGCCGCGATCGCCTTCCACCTCTGAGGGGGTGGACAAAGAGAGACCGTCACGCTCATCGGGCTGCCACACGAGGGTTTCGGGGTCGGGTTCCGCTGTATCCATCAACGGCTGGGTCAAAGGGTCCTCCTCGGAACCGTTACTGATGTAGCGCTTTCTCCACACAAGTCCAAAGGTGGTCGGGCCTAAAACAAAGTCCGAAGTTCTCACGGGGGTGGTGAAGGAGTCCATGTTTCCTCTCAGCAGCCTTTCCGCGATTTCGAAAAAACGTGTCCTTGGTAAGAGATGGCCGCATCCTCTGTCTGGCGCTGGAACTTATGGGGTAATGGTGCTGCACTCTGATTGTCAGAGGCCCTTGGGAGGAGTTCTTAGTGGAGTCACACGACTCACTTCGGGAGGGGTCACCCCAACCTGGAAGTCACCCTAATTGGTCAAAATCTCCTCTTGGGGTGGTCCTTTTGGGATGAAACCCCTCCTGCTTGGTAGAGGGTGGTGGCGGGAGTTCTTAGAGGCATCACATGACCCACTTCCGGGCGGTTCACCCCCGCCCCAGAAGTCACCCTGATTGGTCAAAATCTCCTCTCGGGGCGGTCCTGTCGGGACAAAAGCCCTCCTGATTGGTAGGGGGGGGTTCTTAGAGGGGTCACAAGAGACACCTTGTTTCTGATCAGGTGGCACCTTGACCCCGGAAGTAATAGCCCACGGAGTGGGACTTCCGGTGCCAGGTGAGCGGGACCAAGGGGCGGGGATTAAGGGGTCAAGGGGCGGGGTTAGGGTTTGATTGATGGTAGGATTCTTATACTACTAGTGACATTCAGGAAAAGAAATAAGTAATCCTGATTTCCACTTTTCTGTTTGAACCACTAGCCTACAGTCCCACCTCTCAGGCTCAGACCTTCCATAATTTTTGAATTTGAAGGAGGCTCGTTGGCTGCCAGCCCTAGCCATTTACACTACATTGGTTAGCGCCAATTAGTCTCTGAATTGGTTTGTCTGGGCTGGTGGTGGAAGGTATCCCCAGTGAGGGGTGCAGTGGCTGTGGTTCCCAGTCCAGGCAGAGAAAGATTAAAGAGCTCCTCTGGCCACATTCAACCACAGTCTGGTGCACAAGTGAGGTCTGTTGTACTTAGAAGCCCAGTGGAGGATGCCACTCAAAGGGACACAGACCCTAGAGCTATCATCTTTACTTTGCTTTTCACTAGATCCCAGGGTATGCTGCCTGGGCCTCTCAATCACTCAGGAAAAGAAGACCCAGAACCCCTTCACAGAGGGGCTTTACCTTGTGCCAAGCAAAGAACAGTGGGGTGAGTCCATAATGTTTTGTGGGCCAGAGGAGTATTTTGTTTGTTTTTTCACTGGGGCTGCAGTCACGCCCTGAAGCAGTGGATGTGTTATTCCTTGATTTTAGCAAGCTTTTGATACGGTCTCCCACAGTATTCTTGCCAGCAAGTTAAAGAAGTATGGGCTAGATGAATGAACTATAAGGTGGATAGAAAGCTGGCTAGATCGTTGGGCTCAAAGGGTAGTGATCAATGGCTCCATGTCTAGTTGGCAGCCAGTATCAAGCGGAGTGCCCCAAGGGTCAGTCCTGGGGCTGGTTTTGTTCAATATCTTCATTAATGATCTGGAGTATGGCATGGACTGCCATCATGGACTGCACCCTCAGCAAGTTTGCAGATGACACTAAGCTGGGAGGAGTGGTAGATACGCTGGATGGTAGGGATAGGGTACAGAGGGACCTAGACAAATTAGAGAATTGAGCCAAAAGAAATCTGATGAGGTTTAACAAGGACAAGTGCAGAGTCCTCCACTTAGGACAGAAGAATCCCATTCACTGTTACAGACTAGGGACCGAGTGGCTAGGCAGCAGTTCTTCAGAAAAGGACCTAGGGGTTACAGTGGACAAGAAACTGGATATGAGTCAACATGTGCCCTTGTTGCCAAGAAGGCTAACGGCATTTTGGGCTGTATAAGTAGGGGCATTGCCAGCAGATCGAGGGACATGATCATTCCCCTCTATTCGGCATTGGTGAGGCCTCATCTAGAGTACTGTGTCGAGTTTTGGGCCCCACACTACAAGGAGGACATGGAAAAATTGGAAAGAGTCCAGCAGAGGGCAACAAAAATGATTAGGGGGCTGGAGCACGAGTTATGAGGAGAGGCTGAGCGAACTGGGATTGTTTAGTCTGCAGAAGAGAAGAATGAGGGGGGATTTGATAGCTGCTTTCAGCTACCTGAAAGGGGGTTCCAAAGAGAATGGATCTAGATTATTCTCAGTGGTACCAAATGACAGAACAAGGAGTAATGGTCTCAAGTTGCAGTGGGGGAGGTTTAGGTTGGATATTGGGAAGATCTTTTTCACTAAGAGGGTGGTGAAGCACTGGAATGGGTTACTTAGGGAGGTAGTGGAATCTCCTTCCTTAGAGGTTTTTAAGTTCAGGCTTGATGAAGCCCTGGCTGGGATGATTTAGTTGGGGATTGGTCCTACTTTGAGCAGGGGGTTGGACTAGATGACCTATTGAGGTCCCTTCCAACCCTGCTATTCTATGATTCTATTCTATGAAGTGGGGAGCTGACTCCCTGATTTACATCCAGAGACCATGCCCTGCATTCCAATACAGACACACCTACAGCTAGAGAAGGATATTTGGAGTGTGAGAGGCAGCCACCCTCAACCTACAGGGGCACCTTAGAGGTACAACCTAAGACAGGGGCCTGCATGCTGGAACTTACTTCTCTTGTCCTTGGTCTCACAGAGCCTGAGTTGACTGTTAGCACACTGCAAAATGTATGTATTTTTCCAGGTGCTCCCCCAGGAGTCTACTTTTGGGAGTTACTGGGAATTTTTTATTGTTGATATTGGGTCAAGCTGGGATGTAAGATTGTGTCATCCAACCCTGTGCGTTCTTTCCCCTCATCACCTTATTTCTTCTCTTTCCTACCTCTCTCCTTTTTCCTTCTGTCTAATAAGTGCCTGGCTTAGCTGATCAAAACTGTCTTTTTTGCATCACTGCTGTAAGCCTCTGACCAGAAAGGCAGCTAAATGCAAAGCCCTGAACAGCCTGATACTGTTACAAGTTTGCCAGGTCTTGGAGTGGATGATAAGACCATGTGCTGTGCTTACATTTTTTCCAGCAGTGAGGATGCAAGTAAAAGTTATCAGACACAGACACTGCAATGTCTATCTTTGCTGTTCTTTTCTTCCCCTCTCATGTGTGTTTGTCTTTTGGGAAAAAGGAATCAGATTTTAAAACCAACATCCCCAGCCCTCCTACAGTAACTTCTTCTCTTTTTCCCAACAAAGAACATTACCACCATTTTTATACCTTTTGAAAGGCTGTCAAACAAGAGTGTTTTCCTTACAAAAAAGGGTTAAAAGATGTTTAATAATGTGTGTAAATGTGCACGGCCATCCCTCCTTGTCAATCTCTGAGTGAGGCCAGGCCTCCTTGCAGTTGTGCCCTTGTCATGGCACTCAATCAGGGGGGAATTAGCTCTCCTTAAAGCTGAGGCAACTCAAGCTGGGCTGTGCAGTAATGAGACTATGGTCCCAGGCCCTCAGGCTGGGTGGGGCACCAAACAGGTAGGGGGTTCTGGCCTGCAGTCGAGGCAGAGCAACAAAGTGTCAGGCATCCTGGGTCTGGACAGCTGACAAATGCATGCCTCTTGGCCTAGAGTGGGGAGACTGCCAACCCAGGGATAGGCTGCCATCCCAACTCCACCAGGTCCCAACCCAGGGCCCTAGTGGTGGTGGACTGTTCTGCCACTGGGTCAGCAGGGATTCGCCCACAATACGCTGACATAGAATCTTGCCAGACTGTAGTTTCGTTTCCCTCGGCTACTTCTCATGTCTCCTTTATGTGGTACCTCCGTTTTGTGGTTGTCCTCTGTCTCCCTGGGGTAGGTGGCCAGTTGTAGCTCCATTAGCTCCTCGGTGTCTCAATTGACCCGCAGCTCTGGGAAGTCCTCGGTACAGCTGGGGTCCTCTTTGGGCTCCAGCAACAAGTAGGCTACATCTGTCTTCCTTAGTGGCTCCAGTCCAACTGAGCTGCAGGGCCCACCTTTTATACTGCCTCTTCCTGTCCCATCCCGTAGCTTCCAGTGAGATGGGCATGACCTTCCTGGCTCTACAAATCAAGGGGCAGATTCCAGTCCCTCCTTGTCAATCTCTGAGGGAGGCCATGCCTCCTCACTTCAGTGCAGTTGCCATGATACAAAACAGGTTGGCTCTCTATACCAAACCATATTTATAACTGTTTACTGTTATAAAAAGAGTCATGTTAACACTGGTGACTCTTTGGGCCCTTTATTCAATCTAAATTAATAAAACAGACTAAATCAATGGAAAAATGACCTAGGATCAGGTCATCCCCTCGCTTAGAGAAACTTGAGGGAAGAGGCTAGAAAAGACAGCAAACTCTACAAGGAAAATCTAGTAGAGTTTTCAGGATGCAATGTCCTCTTGTTTGAGGGCTGTAGCATAGGAAGGAGGCATAACCTTTCAAACCTTTACATCTAGAAGAGCCACAGGGAAGGAAATCTCAGATTTACATAGTAGCAACAAAGGGGACACTAAAAGAGTTAATACTGCTTTAAGCAGTTATTTTATTATGCAGAATTGCTTTCCCTCATAGCACAGATGTTCTTCAGGTTATATGCTGCTCTGTAGATAACCCTAAAAACAACAATATCAATATCTGTGTGTGACAGAAAGTACTCATGTCCACATCCTACTTACTATTGTAATAATCTTTGCAAAAAGTATGCCTTGTGAGGCATCATTTGAAAACTCATAATTTGCTGGTCATTATTGTCTTGATAAAATGTGTGTGGCAACATTGTATGTGAAGTTATTTTATTCCACTGTACTGTGTTCTTACCACATGCTCCAACTGAGCTTTGCAAACAAAGGAATGTGTGCTCTGCTTAATTTTCATTCAAGCAGTAAACAGTCATCAAACAAGTGAGGAAAAGCATCAGGGAACATCCTTCTATATAGACTCTGTCTCTTGAATCTCAGATGGATTTTTTTTTCCCCAAAAGGGGGACTAACTCTAAAAAGAAGGGTTAAGACACATGTTAGAATATTGATATGCTGGCCCGCCTGTAAAGGCCTATACTTTAAGAATGTAGGTGTATTTTTATCACTTAGCTAGTTATAGAGGTATAAAACAAAGAATCAAAATCACAAGTCTGCCTGTGTATGGGCCTTCTCTCACTAGGATAGTCTGAAGCCTTGTTCTTAAGCTAAGGCCTTTGGCTAAGCAGCAGGGGCAGCTGGGAAGCCTACGGCCACATCCTCACATCCCAAACCAGTCACATTGAAATAAGGTGGTATTGGGCTGTTAGGAATACAATCATGTCCTGATAGTGCCTATCACCACCAGATAAAGAAACAGATCTTAAGATGATTAAAGAAAACTTACTTTGATAGCATCCTGTCTGGCAAGAAATCACTTATCAATGGTTGTGGTTGTGAAACCCTCATTTCTGTATTGTTTTATCTTTACGGCCCCCACTTTTCCATTATTAATCTGTCTGGTTCTCTAATTGTTTGTCTGCTGTATAATTCATTTTGCTAGGTGTAAGTTAACTAGGGTAGTGGGATATAATTGGTTAGAGAATTATGTTACAATATATTAGGATTGGTTAGCTAGATTTCAGTAAAATGATTGGTTAAGGTATAGCTGAGAATATTACTATATAAACTGGGGTCAAACAGGAAGTAGGTGGGAAAATTGGAATCATGCTTGCTGGAAATTAACCTCAGTAAACATTGCATTGTCTGCACTTCGGACTTCTGGTCTTTTGCTGCTTGCTGTCTGCGTGACAAGAACCAGGGAAGTGTGTGTGGGAGGGGGTGGGGGTGATGGGAAAGCCCTCTAACAACACACCCTCAATTGCATGCACCGCACCAGAAGCTACAAAGGAAGCATTCACTGGACTGGAGAACAGGTCCTGACCTAAGAAGTTTGGTCCTGAAAGCATATGGGGAGAAACTTTCCTTGAATCTGATATAGTTTAAGTTACAATGCTACTGGTGTCTATCTTAATTTTCCTGTAACCATTTCTGACTTTTATGCCTCATTACTTATACTCACTTGAGTTAATACACTGGATTAGACAAAACAAGTTTGTTTACATTTAAGTGTCTTCAGTATAGCCAAGGTTGGTAAAAGCCAAGGCATGGCTGACTGGTTGCAGCAGACATAGCTGGGAGTGACTTTCCTGCTGGAGGCTGTTTGTGAGCAGTCCAGGCCAGAGGCTACAGTAGTGAACCATTGTAAGGGGCACCCCAGGTTAGAGGACAGAGGTGACAGCTACTCAGTCAGATTGTATCCTAGTATGTCACACTGTGGTTGTAGCATGGTGTGTTTTTGTGTTGTTTGTTTTTTAAACTCAGGATGAAGGCTCATGAAGCATGAGACCTTATACAACTTGATAATTGTATTCCTGTGGCTGTGGTCAATATTCTCAAATTATTTTCTCATTTCTCTGTACATTTAACATGTCTGAAACTGAGTTTAGTAACTAACTATAGCCTGTGGCAGTGAATTGAGATGACACTTCAAGATATACAGCAGAACATTAAAAAAACGACAATCGAGAAATAGAAATGTCTGTTTTGCTGGTGCCTTTTGTTGTAATGTTGCAAATAACATCACTCACTTGATATTTATGGTATTAATCCACAATAAATACTTAACAGTAGTGTGGTCCTTATCCCCACCCCATCTTCAGCCCCATATTGTTTAAATATATTTTTAAAAATAGATAAGCTCTTCCATTCAGAGACCATGTCCCCTTGACTTCGTTATTGACTTAGGACATTGAGGTTTTGTATAAACAACAAGTAACATGTTTATTTTTCTTATTTTTATTGTGGTAAGTCATGGATCAGCTAGGTACTGTACAAACACAGAACAAAAATAATCTCCTTGTTTCAAAGAGCTTACTATTGAAGTATAAAAGGAAAGACAACAGGTGAATACAAGAAACAGGTAGAGGATAATAAGGAAATAACGAGGCAATACTGATCAGCACAAAGTAGCAGTCACAGCACACCAGCTGCCTAGTCACTGTCACGATTTTTGTAGGCCTCACAATTTAGAAGGGATTCTTATAGGGGTGGGGTGGGGATGGGAACAGGGCCAGCTCTGGCTTTTTTGCCGCCCCAGGCAAAAAAGCCTCCCACCGCCCCCCGGCGGGGAGCACGGCAGGGAAGGGCGCCGAGCCTGGCCGCAGCCCCGCTCTCCCCGGCCGGCCGGAGCGCCGGGAGTAGGGCGGCGAGCCCGGCTGGTGCCCCGCTCTCCCTGGAGAGGACCATTTCTCCTTCCACTTACACAGTCATGTATAGAAAGGCTAATGATTCACAAGAGGCTCTCTACCAAGATGTGGTCCTTGCAATGAAAATATTTGATAGTCCGTGTACTAGAGAAAGAATTACTCTCCCAATATTACAAAAAACATCCCTGAGTTGAAAGTTAAGTTTGTTCTTCTGTAAGAGTAGAGTTCCGTCTACTATGGGTGGAGGCCAAAGCCTACCATAAGTAAAAGGTCGTTAAGGGTTTCGGAGTTCAGATGTTCTTCACTCAGATTGAGATTAGGAAGGAAAGAGGATGAGCGGATAAAGAAAGCCAAAAGGATCTTCCACCATATGGTAGATATTCTGTAAACCCTGCTGAAGGCTGAGACCAGGAACCAAGACAAAACATATCCAGGCTCACAAAATGTCAGCTATAGCTCAGAAACAAATGAAGATTTTGTAGGGTTAACTGGAAAACATTCCAGTTCAACTGGATGAGGTTGTCTAATGGATTAATAATTTGAGTAATTTGTGCTGAATTTTGTGTTTTCATCATGAAGTATCCTGCAGTGGATTGTCATTTTTTCCATATTCTTCAAATCTATGGCTTAACTATCTTGTATGAACAATTCTCAGGCTGAAGCTGGCTTACAGATAGTTAATTGTGTTTAATATTTAAAATATGAACTTTTCTGAATGGAGATGTCACACTTTCTTGTATTCCCTAATTGGGTAAGATAACACTGATAATCATATTTCAGGAAGTTATACTCATGATTAAGAATTCAAAATTCACTTTCTACATTTTTATTTATTTATTTTTCTTTCTGCCAGTAAATTAATTTGCTACACTATTAATGGAAAACAGCCAGAAATGGGATCCGAACACAAACTAAGTGAACCAATTAACTAACTTGGAACAAATATCTACTGAAAGCGTTTTGCAGTATTCTCTCAGTTCACTTCCAGAGCTATGGAAAAAATCTCCATAACAGAAAAATCAGTTGCAAGAGGAATAGGAATTCAAAGCTACATTTGAACAGCTAAGGATAGATATAGTACAAAGAGAGATTATTAAAACCAGTGAGGGTACAACTACTAGATTACCATAACATCAAGCAGCATAACATGGGATGTTACGTATTACATATAGACTCTTATTTGAAAGTATCTTCTCTGTCTTACTTGCTGTGCTAACTGCAAATAAGTACAGTAATGCTGCTGTTGGAGGAATGCAATAATAATGAAATCAACAGGAGTGCTAAATGTGCCTATAACTGTCCACTTAAAAAAATTGTTTTTATTTACTAACTTAGAGGTACTGTGCGTCTTTGTTGTAAGTGTCAAACCTTCCCAAATATATTTTGCATTTACTTCACTTTGGGTTAAGGATTTGTGGGATCACTGTAACAGGTTGTAAGTGTATAAAATTAAAAACATTTGCTCAGAACACATGCAGATTAAAGGCAGTGATTTATCAAAGTGAAGTTATTTTCTCCAGTATCAACTGAGATACAGCCTGATGAATCTATCAACTATTTTCTGGGTTCTTACTTTCCTACTAAACTCAGGTGCTGCTCATACCACCTTACTTGAATGCCTTTCACCTACACAGACACCTGGCAGTCAGCTAGCTTGTGTGTAGAAGTACCGAGGAAATGTCTACACTATAAACTTAAGTCAACCTATGTCAGGTTGACTTATAGCCACCACAGTAATTACTGAGGCGGTTTCATGTCCACACTACCCTCCTGTTGGTGGTGTGCTTCCTCACTAGGAACACTTCCACTCACTTAAGAGGGTCAGTGGGGGGAGGGGTGGGCTCAGAGCCAGGGCTCTCAGCTCCATGCACAGCTCTCTATTGGTAGCCCAGCTCCCCCTGCTCCTCTCCCAGCTCCCCACTGGGAACAGGGCAACCTCACCAGGCTTCTTGGCTCCTTGCCAAGAAGGGCAACTGCACGAGGCTTCTCTCTCCCTGATCCCCACCAGGAATGGGGCAGCTAATTGGACACCGGGAGCCAAGAAGCCTGGAGGGGCAGCTGGGCTCCTCCAGGGAGATCCAAGCCCAGAGTCCGGTCAGCTGCTGTTCTCCTGGAGTGGAGTGGGAAGCTGAGACCCCAGGCTGTAGCATGGCTCCCCACAGCTTGTAGTAGAGACCGGGCAGCAGCCCACTGGAGAGCCAGCTTTCTTGTCAATTTCAAGGCTCCAGCTGTTTAGTTTTCTCAGTGCCATGCAGATTAGAGGAGCTGCACACTTCATTTTTCTGCACACCAACATTGATTTGCTGCTCCATGACTTAGTCAAACACAAAATGAAGCCGGTGTATATGATAACCAGTAACTAGCATATTCAGAAGTAGAGATCATTTCTATATTATCTGCTTGTATTGTGGTAGAATATAGAGGCTCCAGCCCCATCATCCTGGGGAGCTGTAAAAACGTATAAGAGATGGCCCCTGCGTCAAACATCTGACAATCAAACATAATGGCAATAGAATTAAAAAGCCTTTCCAGAAAACCAATTCAATTCATCTCAGGCTAGTAGTAACTCAGTGTTATACCAATGATTTCTGGTGGACTATATGAAAGAAATTGATGGTCTAGGTCCATTTTTAAGTAAACCAGTTCCCAAAAGTCAATTGGCACTGACTGGATACTCTTGTTGACTTTCTCAGTCAAGAGACTCCAAGAATTGAATACTTATGGAGACTAATTACTATATTTTCTTTAAATGTAGCTGAAGAATAGGCACTCAGATACCATGTTGATGGATGTGGAGTATGATCCTGAATACACTAGATCATATAGATGGAACAGTGTGGGAAGCCTGGACTTCGATAGTCCTTGTTTGCCAGTTCTATGGGTAAATAGATATTCCATTACCATTTTACGTAATTATTCAATAGTACAATAGATTCAATAATAATAAATCTGTGGACAAGGTTTCCCACATTGCAATAGTGACCCATGAAAGGCCGTGATATTTAATTTGTTTTGTGTTTATATAGAAGAGCAATGACACACATTGTTTAGCTTAGTCTTTATTAATTATTTGTTTGTGCCTTGTGTCTTATGAAGATTAAATTCTTATCTGATCAGTGGTTCACTGTTCCTTCATTTTCACTAATTTTCTTTGGCTCCAGGGTCTTCACCTGCTATGCATTCCAACTGCAGAACTTCATTCAATTTATATCAAAGTTAGAATTAAAGAATTAATTTAAAATGCATACTAATACCTTCTTCATTTAGAAGTATGTTTAGTCCTAGGCGGTATCCTGTTAAAGAATCATAATCACACTTCAGCAAACTTTAAAAAAAATGTGATATTCTACCTACAATATAATGAACTTGTAACATATTTTGTATTTTAATTTTCTCACTATTGCTGAACATAAGATTATTTTCATTTATATTTAGTTTGTTTCTCAGTAAATGAATCAGACAGAAGGCACAACATAGGATTGACATGATATCACCATTCACTACCAAGTAAGCAAGTGTGAGGTCACAAAAATTTCACTATGGCTTAAGTGAATTAATCAGAACAAACTTTTTTCTGAAGAGCAGGAGCTGGCTGACTGCAAATTTAGAGTCCTGCAACAGGAAATCTAAAACAAACATAAAATCACTGTGGAGCTGAATAACTATCTAGCACTCAGGGCACACCCTTTCAGTTTATTTTTGAAAAATCTTTGCAGATCAGAGAGAGAGAGAGAGAGAGAGAGAGAATTAGATATCAAGCCTTTTTCACTCAGTGGGACATTATTAGATAGAAGAGTCTACCCAAAAATGACATTTCTGACATTCAAAGTGAATTTAAGAGTAGAATGGATAAATTAATGCACTGACTCACTCTGTCAGCAGACACAGGAACAGTATTGGTTCACAAAATGATCTATTTCTCTCATTTTTGAAGTGCAAAATTTTGGACCTACCGGATGAACTTGGAAATACACAGACTAGGTCTTGAGATCTCTAATTCCTCAGTGTGATTGGAGAATATCAGGTCAATTGTAGATTAAATAGCTTTGAATGTGTTAGATAAATTTAATCCAAAACTGGATCCTTGTGTGACCAAGTTTCAGCTGAGGTATCTGTGTGTTGACATTTTTCTTCCGAAGCAAATATTACTGTGAAAGGGACATGTTGAAATAGATCTAAAACAGGCATTAATATAGCCCCCATAAAAAAATATCCATGTCTATCTCCTCCATGTTTTGAATTAAACCTTTTTCTTAAAAAAAAGATAAGTGTTGGAGACAAGGTTATCCTGCGAATTGTCAAGGCTTCTGTAGCTACCAGTAGATAGCTGAACCTCTTGGTAATAGCAACCATAATATAACTAAATTTAACTGTGTGTGGGGTGGGGGAGAATACCAAAGAAGCCCACCACAGTAGCACTTAATTTCAGAAAGGGGAACTACACAAACATGAAGAAGCTATTTAAATTGAAATTAAAAGGAGTAGTCACCAGAGTGAAATGCTTGTACAATGCATGGAAACTTGTTTAAAACACCATAGTAGAGGCTCAAATTAAATGTAGACCCCCACATTAAAAAAAAAAAAAAGTAAAAGAACCAAGAAATGCCATCCTGGCTAAACAGGGTAAAAGAGGTGGTTAGAGGCAAAAAGGCCTCCTTTAAAAATTGGCAGTCAGATCCTACTGAAGAAAATAGAAATGAGCATAAACTCTGGCAAGTCAAGTGTACAAGTATAATTTGGCAGGCCAAAAAATAAATTGAAGAGCAATTAGCAGAAGACTCAAAACCTAAAACAGCAACAACAAAAAATTAAGTACATAAAAAGCAAGGAAGCCTGCAAAAAAATGATCTGTGGGACCACTGGACAATCAAGGTGCTAATGGAGCACTCAAGGAAGACAAGGTCATTGCGGAGAAGCTAAATACATTTGTTGCATTCGTCTTCACTGAAGAAGCTATGAAGGAAGTACCCACACCAGAGCCATTCTTTTAGGTGAAGAATCTGAGGAACTGTCCCAGATTGAGGAGACAATAAGGAGGTTTTGGAACCAAATTGAAAAATTAAACTGTGATAAGTCACCAGGACCAGATGGTATTCAATCAAAAGTTCTGAAGGAACTCAAATAAGGAATTGCAGAACTACTAACTGTAATATGTAACCCATCACTGAAATGAGTTTTGTACCAGATGCCTGGAGGATAGCTAATATAATGCCAGTTTTTAAAAAAAAAGACTCCAGAGGTGATCCTGCCAATTACAGGGGGTAAACAGTGAGATGGCAAAGTTTGCAGATACAAAATAATTCAAGATACCTAAGTCCAAAGCAAACTGTGAAGAGTTACAAAGGGATCTCACAAAACTGGGTGACTAGGCAGCAAGATGGCAAGTGAAATTCAATGTTGATAAATGCAAAGTAATGCACATTGGAATACATACTCCCAACCATACATACAAAGTGATGGGGTCTAAATTAGCTCTTATCACTCAAGAAAGATCTTCAAGTCATTGTGGACAGTTCTCTGAAAACATCTGCTCAATACGCCATGGCAGTCAAAAAATAAATAAATAAAGCAAAACCACAACAAAGCCAAAACGTACAGAATGTTAGGAACCATTAGGAAAGGGATAGAGAGCCATAGAATCATAGGACTGGAATGGACCTCGAGAGGTCTTCTAGTCCAATCCCCTGCACTAAAGGCAGAACTAAGTATTATCTAGACCAGGGGTCAGCAACCTATGGCATACAGATCCTTGGAGGACCCTGCTATTTACCTCTCCCCATTCTGAAAACTGGGTGTCCCTAAGCCTCTGATTTCCAGATGTTGGGACTGGACAACAGAAGATGGATCACTTGACATTGCCCAGTTCTATTCATTCCCTTTGAAGCATCTGGCATTGGCCACTCTCAGAAAACAGGATACTGGACTAGATGGACCAATCGTCTGACATAGTATGGCATTTTATATATCATTTATTCTGTGTGAACTCTGTCTGCTGTATTGATTTTAATAGTTTAGTAAATTTAAAAATGATTGGTTTTATTACCTTTTTTTGGTCAAATATTGAATTTTTGCTTTTTGCAGCATTGCATTGGAGGGGGTGGGGCACCAAAAGGGAAAAAAGTTAGCATATTCCAAATATTTGGCAAAAAAGAAAAGGGAAAAAACACAAAAAGAGGCTTTATTAAACATACTAAGCTATCAAGAACAATACAGCAGAAAGATTTCACAAAGAATGAATTCAAAATAAGTTTTAACTTTTGAAAAGAAGCTTTAGAAAACTTGATGAAGACAATAAAGCAACAGAGAGACACACAACAAACAACTGAACTTGATAACTTACAGGGCTTGAACCTAAAGATAAGGTTATTAGGTGAGCCCCCACTTAGAGTGCTGGCTCTTGTGAATCCGATTTCTATCCCCACAAATTGTATAGGGAGATGGATGAATTCCACTAGATGGCAGGGTCCTTAAAGTTAAGCATTGCATTGCTCAGCCTAAGTCCTCCTTTCTGACTGCCACCCTCAGTAACTAGAATAGGTAAAATTTTCCACTTGAGGGTGGAAGCCATTTTGGATATTTAGGATTCCCTGTACCCACATTTGCATCTTTATCTTCTTCCATTTCTCTTCTTGCCACTTCCTATCAGATCATTTGTCGTGCAGCTGACTCAGTCTATTCGTGTGATGACAGGGAATAATAACTGATTTCCATTATGAAACTCAGGATTGAAAAAAATCTAAATATATTAAATATAGCCAATTTTAAAAATAAATACTTGTAAATGTTTCAGTGGCCATAAGGCACAACAGGAATATTATAATCCAAACTCTGTTTTGTGATGAATGACTTCAGCAAAACAAGTTATATTGATAAAACCACCCCTGGAGTTCATTATTGTTTGAATTGCAGTCACTGACCTTAAAAAAAAAAAAAAAAAGTGGTTTGTATGAACCATGACTATATTCCATTAATTCCAAATTCTCTTTAATATTCTGAAGGGAGCAGATCTTTGGCAGAGCTTAGAGATGGTTATTTGAGTAAGCGGATTATCATATTTTTCATTTTAAAATTTTCTCTTTGGAACTAAAATTACTGCCTTACAATAAATTCCAAAATACCCATTATTGCATGTCTTTATTTCTAATAGTAAATCATTAAATAATTAGCTTCACAGATTTCCACAGGAGGACTTCTGTTCCGAAGTAGAAGTGGTAAAAATTATGAAGGTACCAAGAGGGTCAATACTCTGCAGAGATTTAGCAATTCTTATGCAGGGCTCAGATTTGCTAGAAAGGAAAATCTCACAGTTTTTTAATGTGAGGTAACTGAAATGAAGCAACCTTTCATGCCCACAAGGTTTCGGGGTGTGAAAATGATAATTCAAAACATTTCCTTACATCATGAACTACTATCTGATTAGATTTTCTCTGATTAGAGAAGAGATAAAACATAGCTGTTCCTTTTATGATCCCAGATGCAAAATAAGAATTATTAAAAGGAGAAAAGGAAATGATTTTAGTTTGAGTTTAAAATACACTGAGTGAATTTTTAAAAAAAAGCATAAGATGTTCCATATTGGCATACACTATGAATCCAAATCCAAAGATTGCAAAAAAAAAAAAAAAAGAACCCAACAAGCCATGACTACTGAGATTTTGACAAAACCGAAGTACTTCCTTTGTCTTGTCTATGCACAGGACCTGAAGAAGAGCTCTCTGCAGCTCGAAAACTTCCCTTTCACAGAAGTGGGTGCAATAGAAGATATTGCCTCAGTCACCTTGTCTCTCTATGCATAGAATTATTTAAACTATTATGGAAATGCAGCCACCTCTGATAATTCCAAATGTAGTAATAAATTCTGTATTTCTATTTCATCAATGTAAAGATATGGCAGATGGCTTAATTTGGAAGAAAATTGACAGATTTGATTGTTTCCTGTGAATAGTTTAGTTAAATAAAAGTGCAAAGCATACTGTAGCTATCATCCATCTGGTCAAGGCTAAATTTAATTTATTCCAAAATATGGATTTAAAAATTGTTACTCCAATTTGTATTTAAAATATTTAGAGATGTAATTAGGAAGATATATTTGCAAGGATGTTGACTGATGTTTTAATTTAGACTTATAATTTATATATAATGACATTTTATGTTATAAAACAAGATGAAAACAACCCATTAAAACTAAAAGCAAAAAATATCTGATGACTATATCATTCTGTTCTACACATTGATATCACATTTTTTTTTTTTTTTTTTTTGGATCCTGAAAAGAAAACTCTGGAAGATACGTAGGGACTTTGGTAAATCCTAGAGGAATCTAAGAGTCTGATTTATTTAAATAAATGAGGAATTTGGGACTTTGAGACATGATTCTACCAACACTTGCTCACATTGAATAGTGCCTTATTCTGCAAATAGTTCCACTGATTTCAGATATGAGACTGCTCACAGAATCAAGTATTATTTAACATGTGTGAGGGTGGCAGAATCAGAACCTCTGACTTCTTTCTTTATCTGATAATTCATCTGATTATTCAGTGCTATCTGAGATAAATGAAAATAAAAACTCAGCACATAATTAAACCAACCAACCATCCGGACATTTTTTCCGGAAGCCCCACTGCTAGAACTAACCTCAAAAATGGGGAAAAAAAAAAAAGAAGTCTTCTTTCCCCTCTTCCTCTCTTGATTTTTGGCAATTTGGCTATCCTCTCTGCCACCCAGACACACAGCTTTGTGCTCTGTTGTGCTGACTCTCTTCCCTTCCTCATACTTGACCCATGCAATTACCAAATCCTACTAGTTCTTCCTCTGTAACATCTTCGAAATCTATCTTTTCCCCTCCATCCCTACCTTTCAAAACCATATCCATGCAAGTCACAGTATTCCCCTTTTTGTATCTATTGATTGGCCTCCCTTTGGCTTCAAAGTAAGGCTCATACTCACCTTCCAGGCCTTGCATACATCTCGGTTGTCATATATTTCTGTCCCAGTATTGCCAACCTGGGCATTCAAATAAATAAATAAATAAATAAATAATGGATAGCTTGGCTGAAATATCTTGAGATATGTAAAATAAAATAAATAAAAAAAACAAATGTATTTATTTCTCTTCTGATTTTGAGCCCTTATTGTAAATTCAGCTCATACGTTCAGGCTTTTTTCCACAACCATGAGGACTAGAAACATTTTATTAATTTATTATTATTATTGATGAAAGCAGAGATTCTCTCACAAAATCACTTGACTATAAAAACTAAAACAAGTATCTTCAAACTTTCCATAAAACCATGAGAGTTGACAACACATCTATTCTTACCCTCACTCCCAGCACTCACACAGAGCTTCCCTCAAATCAGTTTGTTTTGGGTTTGACTCTTCTCTCACTGATTTGGGTAATCTGGAGTAATGCTATTGAAAAATCAATAGGTTTTATTCAGCCTGAAATGAATGACAACATTGTCACAGGGGAGGGAGTAGGCAATGACAACATATTTTGCTAACCTCATGAGAGAATTAGATGGGGAAAGTATTAAGAAGTAATTAAAGAGTATTTATGTTCTAGAAGTAGTTACCTCAGTTCAAACAGTATTGCCAGTCGGGAAACACTATCTTTTGCAGATTCCATAGGATTAGGAATAACAAACCTGAAGAAATAAAGGTTGAAAGTAACACCACTGCTCCTACCCAGCATGCCAGTTAAAAGGACCAGAATGGCATAAAGGGACTCTAAATGCCCCTGGCACAGGAACTGGGGAAGACAGCTGAAAGTCTGCCTTCTGAGGAACCCTTCACAAGCTCTGGTGTAGGGAGTGGTAGGGGCATTTAGGAGACAAGGCTGGACCATTCCACACTGCAGAGATTTCATGTAATGCTTTAGCCTGAAGGCCTCTTAGGATATGTCTACACTGCAATTAAAAACTCATTGCTGGCCCATTCCAGCTGCTAAGGCTAAAGACGGTGTTTAATTGTGGTGTAGACATTCAGGCCTGGGCTGCAGCCTGAGGGCTGGTCTACACTTAGTCCGGACTTCGGACTAAGGTACGCAAATTCAGCTACGTTAATAACGTAGCTGAATTCGAAGTACCTTACTCCGGACTTACCGCGGTCCAGACGTGGCCGGAAGTCTCCCCCCGTCGACGCCGCGTACTCCTCTCGGCGAGCTGGAGTACCGGCGTCGATTGTGAGCACTTCCGGGATCGATCCGGGATCGATTTATCGCGTCTTAACCAGACGCGATAAATCGATCCCAGAACATCGATGGCGTGCCTCCGGACCAGCCGGTAAGTGAAGACTAGGCCTGAGATCGGGGACCCTCCTACATTGCTGAGTCCTACAACCTGGGCCCTAATCATCCACACCACAATTAAACAGCCTCTTAGCCCAAGCCCCATGAGCCCAAGTCAGTTGGCATGGGCCAGCCATGCAGTGTAGATATACCCTCTGAGGAACAGCACAGAGTCTCATTCTAGAGGTGTTAAATACAATAGGTTAGAATTACTATGGAGGATGCTCACAGGTCTCCTATACCAGCACTGTAAAAATGACAGCATAGTTAAACATGAACTGCGGTTTTGATGTCATTTGTATCACTTTTTGTAAAGTCTGCTTCACATTCTACTCAGGTGGGGAAAGGAACATTGTATTACATTGTGCGAGAATATAACTGCATATGGATATGAAATGCATTGTGGTGGAACAAGAAGCTTTAATGAAAGCCAAGTGTGCATCGCTGCATATCAGAACATTTCCAAAATGTGTTTTGTTACTGAACTGAATAGGCATCTCTTATGTTAACAAGTGAGGTTTTTGATTTGGTAGATGACTTCTGCTTTTCCTAATAGACACCTTTTGGGGGACTGTATGGGTCATGGGATGGTCAGGTTTGCCACTTACCATTATGGCAAAGAGAATGATGTATCCTCTCTCACATAAAGGTAGATCATCCAGGAAAGGCTGACTGTTTTATCTGTCCTGTGGATGACAGAGGACTTAGAACACCCTTAATGTCAATCTACTCGTGTTTCATGAACACTGCATTCATAGTATCTTCAACCCCTCATCCTCAATCCCTACACACACACAAACAAAACCAAAAATATCTATCCTTGTTCAGTATCCAGCTTGGTTGCATATTTGAAGAAAAAAATGTAACTCATTTTCCCTCTTGTCCAGTATGAGCACACAAGCGTGTGGTGGAGGTGAAAACTTATATCAAAGGCCATCCTAAAATTAATGATAACAGTATTGGACACTGGGAACATTGTTAGTGTAATTTTCTGTTTCCTTCTAGACCAGAGGTCAGCAACCTTTCAGAAGTGATGTGCTGAGTCTTCATTTATTCACTCTAATTTAAGGTTTCGCGTGCCAGTAATACATTTTAATGTTTTTAGACATTCTCATTTCTGTAAGTCTATAATATATAACTAAACTATTGTTGTATGTAAAGTAAATAAGGTTTTTAAAATGTTTAAGAAGCTTCACTGAACATTAAATTAAAATGCAGAGCCCCCCGGACCGGTGGTCAGGACCTAAGCAGTGTGAGTGCCATTGAAAATCAGCTAGCGTGCCACCTTTGGCACGCGTGCCATAGGTTGCCTACCCCTGTTCTAGACTATAATGCCCCAAATGCACTCATTTATAAACTTACCAGGTGTATATTTATCTGTTCTGAACATTTGCTAATTGTGTAGGCCTTGACAGAATTAGTCTACTTAAAAAGAATGTGTGTCAATGTATTGAAAGAAAGAACCCAATTTAGAATTGTGATAATTTTCTAAGGTTTTTTTAAAAGGTGAGAAAATGACACAAATGGCAGCTAATGCCTAATGTGTCAATGTTGCCAGGTAACTGACTAGAGAGATGTGTCAGTGAGAGCCATCTGAATGCAATAGATTCAGCAGAAGTAATACAGCATCAGGTAGGTAAGACTAAACTCTCATTATTAGCTTGCATTTATCTTTTTTGAAATTTAAGAATGAACATTTATATTTTTTCTTTGCATTTTAGCACAATAGGAATAATGAATACATAGCTAGGGTGTACTGTGTGCATAAGACCAAATTTTGAGATATTTTAATCATCGTAGTAGTTATTCAGAGGGGGATAGGTATTTATTAATAATTATTAAAGAGATTAGGATAATTAAAATAACCCACCCTGATTCATATATATTCACAGATTAGGCCCTAATATAACAAAGCACAAGCACTTAAGCATAAACTTAGCATATGTCAATGGAACTAATCATATGTCAAAAGTTAAGTATGAACTACTTAAGTAGTTTGCTGGATCAGAGTCTAAAAAAAAAAAAAAAAGCAGAATTTATTTAAGAACATATGAATAGCCATACTAGGTCCATCTAGCCCAGTATCCGGTCTTCCAACAATGGCCAATGTCAGGTGCTTCAGAGGGAATGAACAGAACAGTCAGACAATCATTGAATAATACATCCTATCATCCACTCCCAGCTTCTGGCAATCAGAGGCTAGGGATACCCAGAGCATGAGGTTACATCCCTGACCATCTTGTCTAATAGCCATTTATGGCCTTATTTTCCATGAATTTATCTAATTATTTGTTGAACCTTGTTATAGTTTTGGCCTTCACAACATCCCCTGGCAATGATTTCCACAGGTTGACTGCATTGTGTGAAGGAGTACTGACTTTCGTTTGTTTTAAACCTGCTAGCTATTAATTTCATTGGGTGACCCCCGATTCTTGTGTCACGTGAAATAGTAAACACTTCTTTATTCACCAATGATTTTATAGACCTCTATCATATCCCCTCTTAGTGGTCTCTTTTCCAAGCTGACAAGTCCCAATCTTTTTAATTTCTCTTCATGCAGAAGCTGTTCCATAGCCTCAATCATTTTTGTTGCCCTTCTCTGTATCTTTTCCAATGCTAATAAATTTTTGTGGGAAGTGGGGGGCGGGAGGCAGTGGCCAGAACTGCATGCAGTATTCACTGTGTGGATGTATCATGGGTTTATATAGTGGCATGATATTTACTGTCTTATTATCTATCCCTTTTCTAACACTTCCAAACATTCTGATAGTGTTTTTGACTGCCATTGCACACTGGAACAACGAGGAGTCCGGTGGCACCTTAAAGACTAAACATATTTATTTGGGCATAAGCTTTTGTGGGTAAAAAACCCACTTCTTCAGATGCCACTGGACCCCTCGTTGTTTTTGTGGATACAGACTAACATGACTACCCCTCTGATAATTGCACACTGAGCAGAGGTTTTCAGAGAACTATCCATAATGACTCCAAGATCTCTTTCTTGAGTGGTAACAGCTAATTTAGATCCCATCATTGAGGCTGGTTAGGATTCATTTAGTCATATTATTTTCTATTAAAGAGTATTCATATTGCCACTAACTATTTATAATAAAGGCAAAAGCCTGAAATAATCAAATTTTAGTATGAATGAGTATTCATTTGAAAACTCAAACTTGTAGTGTGCTGTTAATTATGCTGCTTATCTGAAAAAAAAAGACTGTCATCCATTCAGAGAATAGAAATCATGACATGTGATTTAGATGACCAAAGGGGAGTTCAAATAGTATTTTAATTGGGAAAGGAACATTTAAGTATCTAGAAAGAATCAAATACTGTGAATAATAAACAGAGAAAAGCAGGAAAGTAACCAATAACAAGGTGTAAGAAGGGCTATATTACAGATATTGTTATTACAAAGAATGTCATGAATTCTCAGTGTGACAGCACGTAATGTGAAGTTACCCACTCAATTTAGGGCACCCTGCCTATACCCAACTGAGGGCTCAAGGCTTGACCCAGTCAATTTAGGCACCCCCCACCCTTTTCCTTACTGAGGGCTCAGGGGGTAAGGCATCTTACCCTTTCCCACAGGACTCAGGGAGAAACCCGGTCAATTTAAAAACCATCCCCTACCCACAGGGCTCGGGGCTCTACAGATCTGCGTGACCTTTTCCCAGTGAAAGAGCCTTATACAGCTGTGCTCTAAACATCTATTGTATTAGCAACACACAGAACATATATACCAAGCAAATCTCTTATGCTCACCACTCCCTATATACAAATTTCACCCGATAGCCAGTCAGGATCCACTCATCTCCGGGTTCCTGGAGATGCCTCTGAACATCATGGTCCTGCAGGGGTCAGAATTACAACAGCTTGAGGTTGAACTGTAGTCTGGAAATGGCTCCCAAAGAGCATTGTTTTTCATTTACATCATATAGGTCAAACTAGTATTTAGTAAATTTATCACATTATCCCACATTCCTAAATAACAAAAATTTTAACCAATTACACACTGGCACCTATGTGTCCTCTTTCCTGTCCAAGTTTTTTTTTTTTTTTTTTTTTTTTTTAACATTTTATCTTTCATGCCCAATCTGTAACATAATTGTGACTTTCTCTATTTGTGCAGATGATCAGTATAAAGTGCTGGTCAGAGCTTATCTTACCATTTGTTGAATCTCTTTCTGTAGCCTCCCTAATTTCCCAGCGTCTTTACAACCTTGGCGGTTATAACTCTCATTAGGGATATTCCTGAGGTGGGGGTGCTTTATCAGCAGCAGAACATTCTTCTCCCCCTCTCCTTCCCGACTGTAGTGGTAAACTCCCTGAGTTTCACCTAAAGCTGGTTTAATATGGGGTGGGGAAGGAGGAGGGGGTCAGGTCTCAAGGCTACAAATTCTCCATAGAAAACATTAAATATATAGGGCCAGGTCCATCAGACCCACATATAATCACATGCAGCTGGTCATTCAGCACATTATTCACCTGGATCTGCTGCTTATGGACTGTCAGGATTCCTTCCCCACTCTGAACTCTGGGGTACAGATGTGGGGACCCACATGAAAGACCTCCTACGCTTATTTTTAGCAGCTTAGGTTAAAACTTCCCCAAGGCACACATTCCTTCCTTGCCTTAGTATTGCTGCCACCACCAAGTCATTTAACCAAACATTCAGGGAGAACTTGGAGACCTACCTTCCCCAAATATCCCCCCCAAACCCCTACACCCCCTTTCCTGGGGAGGCTTGAGAATAATATCCTCACCAATTGGTACAGGTGAACACAGACCCAAACCCTTGGATCTTAAGAACAATGAAAAATCAATCTGGTTCTTAAAAGAAGAACTTTAATTAAAGAAAAAGTAAAAGAATCACCGCTGTAAAATCAGGATGGTAAGTACTTTACAGAATAACAAAAAACTCAAAAAACACAGAAGATTTCCCCTCTAGGCAAAACTTTAAAGTTACAAAAACAAGGATAAATCTCCCTATTAGAACAGGGAAAATTCACAAGTTAAAACAAAAGGTAATCTAACATTTCTTTTCTTCTATTATTTACTATTTCTGCAAGACTAGCTGCTTAGTTCAGATATAGCTAGGGAGATGCATTTTTCCCTGCCTTGTTTCCTGACTGGCTCCAAGAGAGACAGACAAAAAACCTTCCCCCACAGATTTGAAAGTATCTTCTCCCCTTATTGGTCCTTTTGGTCAGGTGCCCCCAGGTTATCTGAGCTTCTTAACCCTTTACAGGTAAAAGAGGGATTTTATGCTACCCTTAGCTGTATGTTTATGACATGGACAATGGATTTCTCAGTTCACTGGCAATTCCAAAACACTGAATAAACCATTGTTTTGTGGTGCACAAAATGTTTCATTCAAACTGAAATAAAATGCTTTCCTCTCATTTTGAGGCTTTAATGTTTAATTTTATTTTTTTAAATCAAAAAGAAATGTCTAAACAGTTTCAAATTGAAAACTCAAAATTTTGAGATCAAAGCAATTTTTTAAAAAAATGTTTTGACAAACAAATTTGACATTTCAGTGTCATCAGATATGCATTTTTCAACTAAAAATGTTTCAGATGAAAAATTTCACTTCTCTCTCTCACTTACTACTCTTTTTCCTGGTTGGGAACTCAAAAAGGAGTGGGCTTGGGATTTTAGCCATCTCTATTGAAGGTGAACTGGTCTTGGTATATTTTTGAATAAGACAATTATACTAAAAAATAAAGAGAAATTGGTGACAGTCTCTGGGTAATAGGAAACTAACTCTGCTACCATTCAGCAAAGGGCAATAATATACTCTTCTTTGCTTTCCATGCTACATCACCCTTCTTACTCCCCCACAGAGCATACAACTAATATTAATGCTGACATTCACCTTAGACCCCTCCAACTATGCTATCTGTGAATTTGGCTCAGTGTGTTTCTCTATCATTGTGCAAGCTCAGTACAATTTTGACATGCTGGAGCTGCATTTTGAAAGGTTGGAGCCTATGCTAGACCTGCAACAAAACATGCAGACACCAATCCTGCCTGCAAATTGTATAATACCCGAGTATGGAAAAGGAATTTATGCACCTGTGCATTTTGTGCAGATACAAATTAGGCATCAGCCTTTCAGAATTTGACTACAGCTGTTTAAGTGATGGGAATAGTTGAGTACCTAAAGTTAGAATGTAGAACACACCACTAGTGACCTAAAGGTTAGATTTCCCATATGCTGCTAATGAAATTAACTGCATTATTTCCATCAATAGCAGAATCAGGTGTCTAAGTGTTCATCTGTCTGAAAAGGTGTACCATGTACTAAGAAGACATTCAGAGATGTGTAGACTTAATTCTGCAGCAGATTTCATTTAATTTTTTTCAAGTGGCATTAAAATATTTATAGTTTTGCTATGTATTCCCCCAAAAGTGGTGCCAATAACAGACTTTGTATTTCGGCAGATTAGCTACAAGCAGAATCTATAAATTGCAGGTCTGCACGTCTAATTTCTTTTGTAGAAAGCATTACCAAATGAAAAACGTAAAAAGGCAAAAAGAGGAAAAATAAATAGTATCAATGGAATTCAAGTAAAAGCTCAACAGGCAGTGGTTCATTTTGTTTTCCACCGTACATTTAAAAGTTGTCCAGAAGTCTTAGGCTCCAAACTTTGATGAAAATAATATTTCTGGGAAAAAACAAGTGTTTCTATTTCTACATATATCTTTATAAATTATTTTAAAATTCAGTATCAGAAGGGAGAGGGGATTGCAGAGACATGCATGTTTGCATGTTACCGTTTTAGCAAGATACTATTTTCCGTCCATACTGAAAGACAGATGGCGTTTAATTAGTCCACAACTTCATTCACTTATATCTGGGAGTACCCAGCAACAAGTTGTACAATGAAGGGAGAAGGGGGTCAGCTTCTTGCTGATGAGAGTTTCCATAAAAGATGCTTTTCTTCAAATCCTTTTCTAACCCATTTTGTGGGATAACTGTACCCTTCCATATAGGGAACCTGTATTGGACATCTGCCACAAGGCGGCACCAGCAAAATGTTTGGCTGCCTCCTCACAACCCTGCTGGCTTCCCAGTTATCCACAGATTCCTTCCTTTTTAAAAAAAGGGAAAAAACCCACCAAGGTGACCCATGTTTGTATCTGTTGTCTGCTCTGCCAAAAAAATTGCAAGGTGCATCAGCCCTTCATTCCATGCTAGCTCAGGATTGCCTCACTCCCTAGGCCCAGATCTGAACTGCCCAATGACTTGGAGGTACCATCTGTATGCCCAGTATACAATACCATGCCTGCAAGTCCACACCACCACTTGCTTAGCCTGTTTACTGTATTAGTCCTTGCCCTTATGATGCAAATCTTTGCCTCATCCCTCTTCTGTATCATTAAGGACTCACCTTGCCCCCCTTCCCCCTAAATTGGTTTTCGAGATCTTCAGATCTCGAGATCGGTAAAAAACCCACTTCTTCAGATGCAAGGAGTCCATGCATATGAAGAAGTGGGTTTTTTACCAATGAAAACTTACGCCCAAATAAATCTGTTAGTCTTGAAGGTGCCACTGGACTCCTCGTTGTTTTTGTGGATACAGATTAACATGACTACCCCTCTGATACAGGGTTAAGACAACTATTCTTCCAGTTGTAAATCCCTCCATTCCAATGCCCTTCTCAAAGTATCCCTAGCTGATCCCTAGGTACCGACTTTAAAAGCTCAAAAAAACCCCTACTAGAATGCAGCCTTGAACAAGGCTGTATCTTGTCTGCTTCTGCATATTTGATTAAGAACTTCCACTAAATGTCTAAGCATTTGATCAGTGATAGAACAGTGTGGATCTTCGCTATGGCCCATATCCCACGACCTCCCCACTGAAAAAAAACCTCTGACCTAAGAGCCCGCTACAAGCATCTGGGTAATCCCTAATGCTACTGGCAAAGGCAAAGACTCGATAGGTGACTAGAGATGGTAGATACTGCCAGCCCGAGACACCATGTATTGCACTATCTGCACTTCCAGAATGGACAATATCATGGACAGGCCTTCCCTTCTCTGAAATTCCACAAAAATCATTAAAACTGCAGTCATAGGCCCAAACATTTGCGGTGCTACCGATCTCTTTACTACCTTGAGAGCCATCACATGCCAAGGTTACAGAGTGCTACCAACATCCACTCTGGTTCTTTGTTGGCTCATGGGGCCAGGTCCTGATGTGTCCAAGTGAAATCAGGACAATGAATTGACTATGCCATTATCTATCCCAGGCATATGTTTGGCAGAGAAACACGTTAAGATTTAAACACTAACGTAAATGCCCTTAGCAACCTCATAACCTTCAGTGCTCTGGAGGACTTGCAGTTGATAAAATTTACTATTACCATGTTGCCACTCAAAAAACTCTTGTGATTGCAAATATTTTCCCCAAATAGTTACTGCTACCAAAATGGGAAAAAATCCTTTCCTGTCCCCCTTTGTATCCTATCTGAAGGCCATTTCTGGCCAGACCACCTGTTTTTGCAAAATACTCAAACTTTTCCCTTCAGATGCATCTGAAGGTAGCTTTAAATCTGCCTCTATCATTCCTTCCTTCCTCCAAAAAGACATTCCATTAAATTGGATAAGAAACTGTTCCCAAACCCCCAAATACTCCATCATCTCGGTATTAACCCTTATAAAGTGGCTGGGCTTTGCTATTTCCACAGTGGCAGCTCAATCCAGTGCAAAATCCCTGCCCTAGGACCACCACTTGGCATGCAAAGCTAAGATGCCCAATAATTTACTCTAGCTCCCACAATGTAACCTTTTTTACTGCTCTAGTCTTCACAATCAATCCCAAAGTTTCTCTCATCTTATCCTGGGGGAGTCTGGCAGCCCATGCATCTAAGACAGTCCCAGATAGGTCAGCTTTATAGAGGGTCCTTTTGTTTTCCATCGGCCAAAGGTTCCATCAACCTATCAGCCCAGGCCTGGAATGTAACCAGTAGGGTGGAACCCTCCTCAGGATCTGCCTTGCCTGCAAACAAGAAGGCATTCAAATAGCGTACCACTTGGTACAAACCAGACTTCCACACTACTGCCTGTTTCAGTATTACACAGAATTTTTCCAAACACTGAGCAGGAAATGGATAATCTCATTGAAAGTGACTTATTAAAATAAAACTGACCGTCAAAACAGAAACCCAAGAGGGTAAAACTGGAAAGATTTGCTAGCAGTATTTGGAAAGCCAACTTGATGTCACATTTTGCCACCGCACCCCCCCCCCAAAGAAAAACACTGTGGTAAACATAATTTGGTGTATATGACCATTTACTGAATTACCCCAGGGGTATGACAAGTGGTGGATCAAACAGGTGCCTTCTTGGAAACCAAGCTCAGGGGAGAAACCCAGACATTCTTCACAGTTAAATGATTGAATAGATCTGAAACTGTTAGCGTTTTTCCCCCCTGTGCAATCTTTTCTTACAGTGTGCCCCTAACTCCTCTATTGGTTTCAAATTTTTAGACATTGTATGACCTCTTACTTCCATATAGGGAATCCTAAACCCTTCCCATAACTGTGCCCTGTCTTGTTAATATAATCTCAAAGTAATACCCATAACACATTGATTTTAACAGAGAAAGGTTGTTCCATTAACCCCATGCCAGATCCTCCATCCCCACTTTCCTCTTTCCTAACCTTCATCCACAGTTTTGTATCCTGGGGTCTTCCCCAAAAGCTACAGCCATTGCAAGCTGTGTGGGCCCCAAAGTACATGTTGCAGGCATATTTAAATTTCCAGATGCTCTGAAAAAAGACACATTCTCATTAAAAGCCCAGCAAATGTTATTCAGCGCATCGATGTGGTGAGTTTGCCGAGTGATTAATAGGCCTCTTTCAGTGTGAACACCTGGCTCCCCTGGTGTCATCCACTCCAACCAGCGCATCTGATGTGGGATGTGACTGTCCCACTAAATCCCAGCCTGTGTTGCACCTCCAGCTCAACTTAGTTTAACCAAGCCATGACCCCCAAACGTACTATATGCTTGCCTGATAATATTCATATACTTGGACAACACTGGGCTTCTTTCCAAGAATTGCTCTACCCACTATCTGTCACAGCTTCCCTGTGGAGCCATCACAAAATGTCTATTTATTCACCTCTCAATATCTTATCTTTATTATTGGAGAGAAGATGACCCCCCATTGGGTCTGACACTTCTGCCATATTCCTGGCTAATCTGCATGGAATCCGGAACATACTGAGGCCCCTTGGATACTCCTGGAAGAACGATCCTACCCCATGAATTAACATTCCCTGTCGGGGGAGAGAGCTTCTGAAATTTTCTTCTGAATTAATGACTCCCACCCCACTGAATGGGAACTGCACCATCTGGTTATCTCCCATATCCCAAACCTGAGCCCTTGCAGGATGACTGGGACCATCTCTGCCAGACTCCACTCTGAGATAAGCCCCCAACAATTTACCTAATTTTAAATTAGTCTGCAACAGATACGAAAAGCTATTGACCTTTGAGGTAGTCATGCACCTTTGAGGTAGTTGTGCTATCCTTAGCCACCCGGGGCCCCGCCCCCACAATATTGTAGGTCCCTCCCCCCACTGAGCCCTATTTCAATAGCCTGCTTGTTTCAGTAGCCACAGCCAGGGTGGGGTAAGTGGCTTCCCCCCTCCCCATCCTGCTTGTATCTCCAGTTGGGAGCCGTAGGTCATATCCCTTTGTCATGCCACTCCTCCCTCTAAGATTTCCAAATGTGGCATTGAATGAGAGGTGGTTAAAAATCAACATTCCCAAATCCAGCATCCTACTCCCTCCCACCCGAAAGGCTCTTCCATGTGTGTAGCACCATGCTATCCTCAGCCATGCCTGCTAAACTTCTCTCCCTTAAATTCTCTTGCCCCTCAGCCACCCTTTGGTGTCTTTCTACCTCACCCCCTACCCACCATCTTGGTCTCCAGCTAACCACAGCTACAGTTATATTTGGCACTTGGAAATCATGATGGAATATAAATACTTAGAATGAAACGAGTGAACCCTAGCACTCTAGGGTAAGTGGCTTAAAAGAACACATTTCCACCCTGTCAGGACTGAGATCCCCACTTTGAACTTTAGGGTACAAATGTAGGGGCCTGCGTGAAAAACTTCTAAGCTTAATTACCAGCTTAGCTCTGGTTCGGCTGCCACCATTTTCAATGGATTCCCTCCCTGGGAAACCTTGAAAAACCTTCACCAAATCCCTGGTGAAAACAAATCCAACCCCTTGGATTTAAAACAAGGGGAAATTAACCATTCCCCTCCTTCCTCCCACCAACTCCTGGTGAATCAGTTCCAACCCCCCTTGGGATCTACAACAGGGAGAAATTAACCATTCCCCCTCCTTCCTCCCACCAACTCCTGGTGAGTCAGGATCCACCCCTTGGATCTTGAACAAGGAAAAATCAATCAGGTTCTTAAAAAGAAGGCTTTTAATTAAAGAAAAAGGTAAAAATCATCTCTGTAAAATCAGTATGGAAATTAACCTTACAGGGTAATCAAACTTAAAGAGCTCAGAGGACTCCCCTCTAGTCTCAGGTTCAAAGTACAGCAAACAAAGATAAACACTCTAGTAAAAGGTACATTTACAAGTTGAGAAAACAAAGGAAAACTAACACGCCTTGCCTGGCTATTTACTTACAAGTTTGAAATAGGAGAGACTTGTTTAGAAAGATGTGGAGAACCTGGATTGATGTCTGGTCCCTCTCAGTCCCGGAGAACGAACACCGTCCCAAAACAAAGAACACAAACAAAAGCCTTCCCCCCCCAAGATTTGAAAGTATCTTGTCCCCTTATTGGTCCTTTAGGTCAGATGCCAGCCAGGTTACCTGAGCTTCTTAACCCTTTACATGGAAAAGGATTTTGGAGTCTCTGGCCAGGAGGGATTTATAGTACTGTACACAGGACAGCTATTACCCTTCCCTTTATAGTTATGACACACCCCTAAAGAGGTGAGGTGTAAACTCCCTTTTGCTCCCTGTGTCTGTCTTCAAAGGATTTGCTGCTGTACTTGAGCAGGAATTGTAAGTTTAGTTATTAAATGTCTCTTGTGAAGCTGCTCAGGGGTCTGCACAATCATTTAAAATACAAAATGCTTTAAAATGTAATAAAAGCATATAAACAGGAAAAAAAGATGGCTGGTATGGTTTCATTTTAAAAATGGAGAGTGGCTCTTTTATAAAATTCCAATATGTAAAAACTAAAGAGTATTGAATGAGCTAATGATTACCAATATAGCAAGCTAAAAAGTTCATGAAGGTCAAACAAAAATACATTTGTTTGTATGATTCTCAAAATCCTACCTATTCCCCATACCTAAGAAAAAATACTGGATTCTGTTTAATGTTAAGCGTACCGGATGAATTGACAATACAATTAAATGATCCAAAAAAGTGTAATCCAAGAAAGTCTAATACAAAAAAACTATTTTACATAGCCAGATGGGGATGTTATTAAATATGTAAAACACAAGTGCTGCAATCTTTAACCCAGTGGCTAAGTAAAAGAGGTGTTTGTAACTTTTGAGAAACAGTATTGCTATCTTCAGGGGCTCTTAGGGATGAATCTGTAATTCATAATTTATTCATGTTTTCTGCTGCTCCTCATGAAAAATGAATAATATTCTACATATTCTACAGGCAGAGATACATATGACTAGTAAGTGGCTTTTTGTAGGTTATGCAAATAAAATTAAATCTGATCTATAGGACTGAACATACAAATAAATATAGCCAAGATCTAATTTTTCTGAACATTTGGATACTTTTGTCATCTCTAGCAAAAAAGTCTTTGTGTAGATACTTATTTGCATGCTGAATTCTTTTAAAGTTAGTGGGACTCTGCAGTACTAATGATTCACCTTTGCAGACTCTTTGCATAACTTCTTGAAATGCACTGCACACATAACCCTACTAGAATATTACAACAAAAAGTGAACTGTCAGTAATCTATTTGGCAAGGATCAACAGAGAGTATGCTAGAACACCAGTGTTCATAAACCCTTGCAAAATAAAAAACAATTTCCTGATTTGGGAATTAGAATTCCTGGTTTGTCTGGCTTTTACTTTGTTTTCAACCATAAAAAGTAACATCTGACTGTTCTCATAGGAACGGTTTAGACTAGAGTTTACATAGTGATATCTGGTTTTGTCCAGTAACGAAAATGATTTCCCATTGACTTCAAAAGCATGTGATCATCAAGTATTCTCAAATCCTAAAATTCCATAGAAAAATGTCTTCCCACTAGCTGTACACAGGATTATATAAACATCTGTCTGTTACCCAAGTGTGCTATGTTGTAACTCAGATGAAGTTGTACAGCAGTTGTAACTCTAAAACAAACTACAGAATACTAATTTAACTTCTGTTTTTATTTGTAACAGCAGAAAATTTCAAATATAGACGAACAGCTTTGAATAAACTAGATGGCTTGCTTCAGTCTTCCATCTGAACTCATGTCATTTTCTGACAGAAAAGCTTACAGATAGCCATGCTTCCATATGGAGCAAAAGACAGAAAGGTCATGGTCACCATTATCATTCATCAAGTCGTTATTGACTTACTATCTCTTCAGCTTACTTAGGGGGGTCCTATTGATCAGCTTCTGTCAGTCTCAGTAAGCCTCATCCCATAGAATTAAAAGGGGATTTTAGTGCCACAAATATTACAAACTGAATTGACCTGGAGGATGCAAGACAACAGTCAAAGCCAAATGTAAGTAATAGTGCACGTTACTCTATAGGAATCTATTAAATGACATGCATTTGTGCAGTCCAAGCGGCTTAGGAAAAAGAAACCGTTCCGGTCAATGCCTCTTTTACTGCAATGCAGCTTTTGTCAATTTCTCTAACTTATTCATTCAAGTTACAATTTTCCCAGCTTAAAGTAAAAACTTCAATGTGAAATAAAATACATCTATTTGTGAAGAATATTTTATATATTTTAAATGAGCAAACAATTAACCTAGAAGCTGCCATCTTGAAGTCTAATGCAGTTTAGGACACAGGAAATGTTGTTCCACATATAAAAGTATTATAAAAGCAGGAAATTCTTAGTTATTGACAAATATGGTCCAAATTGATTGAGAATTTGGTACAAACCCCAGTTTCATTATTCAATTTAAAAATAAAATAAACAACAACAACAACAACTACCCTTACCTAATAACTCTGAAGGTCTCCTGGCTTCCTGAATCAGTAATGTGCTAAGTAGCACTTCCTATGTATCAAATTATAGCATTAAACAACTTCCTTCTGGGAAATATCAGTAAAATAACAGCTGTCACTGAAACATCGGAAGCACTCTCAGTTACAAAGATACTGAAAAACTGGCAGGTATTTCAGAAAACTGTTTTGAAATTGCACTTTTAAATATTTAAGACTTTTTTGGTAAATATTTATCTGAATAGTGGCCTGATCCCACTGTCATTAAAGTCAATGGGAATTTTGTCACTCACTTCAATGGGAACATGTCTGAAGTAATTACTACAATTTCTCTTTAATTTCCCTTAAGGCTCCTAGTCACGTCATGCCAACAAGGAAATACAATTTAGCCTTAATATGCCAGACACAATAAGAAAGCTACTTAAAAAACAAACCCCCGTAAAGCCTCACTTATTGTTCCTTGTTCTGAAGGAAAAAGCACTGCACTGAAATGAAGGAAAGGGATAGCAGCTCAACAGAAGCTGCAAACATACCCACTTCAGTCTGAGAACCAGATTCATTTGCACTGGTATAAAACAGGGATTACTTTACTAATGTCATTTTACTTACACCAGGCACAGAAGTAACAGGGAAGGAGAATTAGCCCTGACTTTTTAAGTATGGTCTCTTCAAAGGAGGCCACATTCTTCCTGTTAGTGGTTCTCTACTGTTTGATCAAATGCCAGGATTTCTAAATGTCAGCTGCAATATCCACATTTTTAGGTGAAAGCTTGAGGCTATCTAAAATGTGTTTATCGCCAGAAAGTAAGTATGTAAAAATGTCATTCAACAGATCTGCTTCCTCTGTGTATTCAGGCTCACACCTGCTTAGTTTAGCTTTCACTACATTTTACTGAAGAGCTGACATAGCTATGGGAAAGGTAGTAAGACTCTCTCTCTCTCTCTCCTCCTCCCCCCCCCCCCCCCCAGCAGAATTTCTAACTAGTTCCGATTCTAGAATTTTTATTACTGGTGCAGAAGCCAGACTGATTTTCAGACAAGGTAGGCTGTTACTACCCTCACTCCTCTTCCCCCTCCCCACCCCACCTTGTTACTTGTGAAACTAAGCACATTTGAGGACACAGTTTGTACACAGGCACTTTTCAAAATATAAACACACCAAAAAAAAAAATCACCATTTTTGGACACATCCCCTTGTCAACATAAATATTACATTACATATTGATTCTGATTTTTATCTGATGGGTATTCATACACTGTGTCTAGCACAGCACAGTTGAATTTCATAACTATCAGAAGCAGTTTATAACTTTGACTCATCAAGAACTTGGAGACAATGAGCCAGATCTAGCCTATAAATCATACCAGAACTTGTTAGTTATGTCTAAGGTAACACAAGTGGAAGGCACCAAGCTTTTTAATTTAATGCCTATGGAAATTTCAGGCCTCACACATCATATAGAAGGGTAGTGAGCACAAGCCATACTGAAAATTGGTTCTCTTTCTGAGGTCACTTTTAAAAAAAATATCTTTTCAAAAGATCTTATAACCCAGGACATTATCCAAGCCTAATCCAGATAAATTATTCTTCTCTAAAGAAATTATTGGTATATCTTTCTAGCCTTTACAGGGCAAAAGATCTACAGCCACATTGCTCCATCCTTCTATATCATGCACAATTCCCTTGTGAACGGTGGCTTTTCCCTTCAACAGGCATAGTGGATAAAACAGCATTTAACCATGTCAACTGCACCCCTTCATAATCCCTGACAAGGCTAACAGTAAAAAAATTCGTGATGAGGAAAACAATGTATTAGCACTCTCCTTTTACACTAGTGAATTCCTATTCAACTAATCATATCTTATAATTGTTCTATTTCACAGCTGTACATTCAAGTCCGTTATTACAAAATCACCCAATGCCACTCATGCCTTTAACACATTTTAGAGATCATAGCCATCATTTTCCATACACTCTTGTGTTTAGGTACAGCTAAATATACTTCAGCAGAATCCATATTTCCACATGCAGTTGTACTATTGTTAACCATAGCACTTTAGTGTGCAGTCTGAGGGAATGTTCACTTTTCTGTCCATCCTCGTGGTTCTTAAGAACCAGAGGGACAACAATCCCTACTGAGCAAAGGCAAGTACAGCTATTGTCCAAATGGTTTTGTGGTTTGGGGGAAGGCTTAATTGGCCTTTCAGCATATTCTTAAAGTTCTTTGTAGTCTTACATCAAACAAGATTTTGTATAAAATAGGAAGATTAAAATAAACTTTAGAGAACTCATGATACTGAAGACAGAGGTGTCATCTGGTAGTCTACACACTTGAAGCTACCCATTGGGAAGAGAGACAATAGAGCCAAGAAAACATCCCGCATCTCAGGACTGTAGTTAAATGTAGGGGTTGTTTCATAGTTGATGCTTCCTATTTCAGCTACACCTCTCCCCCAATATAACGTGACCCAATATAATACGAATTCAGATATAACGCGGTAAAGCAGTGCTCTGGGGGGGTGCGGGGCTGCGGACTCCAGAGGATCAAAGCAAGTTCAATATAATCCCGTTTCACCTATAACACGGTAAGATTTTTTGGCTCCCAAGGTCAGCGTTATATCAAAGTTATGAATTTATTTCCACAGTTAGGATAAACGTGTCCTCCAGCAGGGATTTTGAGACTTCTACAGCAGAAGAGTTTATTATTTGCTGATGTCCTTCTAGATTAAATGGAATAGTTATCGTTCATCCAATGCCCTTATATCATTAACTAGTTGTGCATTTCCCCTTTTTAGCTCATCTTTATAGTGACCGCCCTGCACCGAAAGCAGGGCATTGTCCAGACTTGCCAGAGGAAGACAGTAGTGCTTTATGGCAGGGACTGCAGAGAACAAGGTCAGAAACTGCTGCAAAAAGGTAGCGTTGGTCAGCTTTGCAGCACTGAGTCGCCCCCTTGGAATGTAAAGGTGGAAGGCTTTAAAGGTGCAAGTTCTGGAATTGGAAACCCCTTTTTCCATGCAGCAGGCAAGGCAGATTCAAGCACGTGTGTGAGATATGCTTTGGGACTCATTCGGCCCATTCTTTCCGGAGTGGTAGCGGACAATCACAAGGAGAAAACAGGATTGGGGGTGGGTGGAGTGCCAACCGCAGGTTTGGCTCAGCTGAAGCAGGTCATGAGGTGCAGAACACAGGCAGGGTAGGGAGGCAAGCTGGGGGCAGTCCAATGGGCATGGGCACCATTAGCAATTAGGTTTAAGGTGTTCAGAGTTTCCTATGGTATTTACCCTAATAAAGCACATGTGGCATATTTGGGAGGGTTAACTTTGGGGTTTTGGATCCCCTTTTCAAGGAGTAGCACCAATGTAAGGTTAAAAAAAATTAATCTATTGCCTATAGGGAACCTAAGAGTTTATTACCCCACTCCTCCCCACCCCCGGGTTCAATCTCCAACAGCACTTGAAGGGAATATTGACTAATACATCACCTTTCATACCCACAAGGTGGCTCCATTCACACTACAATCAACCAGGCGACCTGGCAAAACATTGGGGTACCCCATGCAGAAGACAAAACAGAGGGCCCTTCCACTACATTAGCATACCTGGGTATCAAATGAACACAAAGGTGGGCATATTCCAGCTCCCTCCCAATAAAAGTATGTTTTTCTGGTATGAAAACATGGCAGGCCAAACGTCCACTGCACACAGGGTTACAAAGTTAGTGAGTGAATTTGTGTCACAGTGTTTAAGCCTTAACATGTTTTCCTCCCAAGCACATGCCTGCCGTTGGAAGATGGCATTACTCAAGTAGATGCTGTGTTCATTGGGGGGAAAGGGAGTTCACCCATCAAACTTGGGGGGTAACTTGTTTTTGGACTACTATACAAAAGGCCACTGAAAGACGTCTGGGACCCCGACTAGTTGTGGGGGAGGAAGCAGAGCAGCCAAGCTAATTGCTGGCACCGCCCTGTGGCAGATGTCCAGCACAAGTACTCCATAGGGAAGGCATCCAGAGACCAGATAAATGGTCTGGTAAAGGACCTAAAAAGGAGGTGCTAGTTAAAAAAATAGAACGGTTTGGGGCTCCTATGGTTGGAATGGCAGGGAACCAACCCCCCTTTCTTATAGCCCACCTTACCTCTCCTACGGGGGGGGGGGGGTAGAGAGAGAGTAGATAAGATCCCAGTAATGGATTTTCTGGAGGGACTGGATGGAAAAAGAGGAGGAACTAGTGGCAGCCCCCCACCTGGGTAATTACAAAACAAACAGAATTTACCTGCACTGTACACTGTTATCTGCCGGGTAGTCCCAGATATCTAATAATAAAGTTAGGGCCTGATTAAATTCATATCAACTATCTCCTGTCCTTCTTTCGGTATAGCTGGACAATCTCGTTTCCCAATTGCTATTAGTCACCTTTTTCTTCTCTTCTCACAAATTGCTTGTAATCACCACATTGTTTCATAACTTTTTATATTTTTAAAACCGTTAATAACACTGTTGTATTCAAATGAAATTTTTGATGACTTGTATGCAACCTGAGCCATTCACATTCAAACTTTCTTCTTGCCAACTCAGTCTCTTCATACTCTTTCACCTTGTCCTATCACTTACTTTGAATTCCCTCTCTCTTGTTTTTACAGAGCAGGCTTTGTTCTACTTTTTCCCTTATTGAGAATAAGCTTCACTCCAAGAGCAACAAGTTTATACTTAATGTAGTATTATCGTGTAAGGATTTTATTAACCTGAAAAACAATTCAGTCCAGATATTCAAAACTGTTTGTTTTGATAAATACAGTAAATCATGAAATGTAGTTTGTATCCACAAACTGTTTTGCTCAAATTTCTAGAATTTGTAATTCAAATAAATTTTGCTAGTGTTTTGATATATAGATATGTTTTTTAGAAAAAGATTAGCAGCAATTATTTAACAAAAAGTCCAAAAGAACAGACTAATTTTACTAGGGGCAGCAGTTTAGCAGATTTGGCAGCAGTTTAGAAGTACAATGAGTTCTCTAAGACCCTGTTAAGAGTTCAAAAGAAATAATCAAGCAGTAATATCCCTCAAAGCTAATACAGGCTACATTTTAATAGCATAGAACTAAAGGAAGATGTGTAGAGTAGGAGAGGTGTAGAGTAGGAGAAACAGAAGGTCACATGTTGTCCACCCTGTTGCTCTTATATATTTAGTCATATGAGGAGACAAAAGGTCAACCAGTGCCCTTCAACAGGGACAATGAGTAAAGAATATGAATGTGTGTTCACATTTTAAGGCCTGATGATTGCAACATTGCATGACTGAATTATTGGTATTGTCTATTCCTTGGAGTCTATAGGAATAGGACGGTATCTCAACGTCATTTGAGAGTTCTCTAGTGGCACTCACAAAACTATTGAAAGTAACAATATTCTGCTCCTATACACTGTTTTCATATATCACCATAATGTTTTCATAGCACCTCTGAGATAAAAAGAATTTAAACATTTCAAAATCATTCCACATAAACACTAACAAGGCACATGGGCAACTTATTCCCATTTAAATACACATAGCTTAATATGCCAAACATTCAGAGGATAGAATGATAGAGATCAGCAAGAATCTATTCTTTGTTACTAATTACTACAGCTATTCCAAGGCTGAGCAAGACAGCTATGAAAGAATACCTACTTTGAAAAAGTTAAATGAAAGTCATGTTCTGATCCTCTCCCATTTCAATTATATTGAAATGGAATTCCCCAGGGCAGTCCATCAGAATCCAGTCTGTGATTCAGCCAAATTAGTCTAATCCCACTCATTTTTGCAAGAAATTACAGGTTTGATGAACCAGCATTGACAAATCTATTTTGTTGGAAAATTTCTACTCAGCTATATCGGTATGTGAGCTGTGTATGAGAAGAGGAAGCAAAGTTGTATGAAATTTCCACAGCAGAACCTACAACCATGTGAAATTTGCCTGATTTCTGATTTTGTCACAAATTCTGGGTGCAATCCTGTGTCCATTGAAGTCTATGGCTAAACGTCAATGGAGACAAAAACTTAAAACCTGGCTCAAACACAGAGGATATGGAAAAGTTTCCCCAGATTTGTGATTTTTATTTTTCTTTGCAAGTTTTTGGAGAATCAAAATTAAGCTTCAAGAGAACTCATTCTGAATGTTGGATGAATCTAGGCAAAAGTAAGGGTTTCCATTTAAACCCAAAGAAAATGATTTTCACATTGTTTCAACCTGAAAATGATCAAAATTTGATGTTTTTAGATTGATGGGTTTGTTTGAAGCCAAAACTCAAAATGAAACCAGAGTGTTGGAAGGTTGAGAGAAGTGTTGAAACTGAAAAACCCAGAATGCAAAAAAGTTCACATGAACCTCTGCAAGCTGAAACCACAGTTTTCAGAGCTCTAGGGATAAATTACCTAAGATTAAAGCTCATAATACCTATTATTTTGTATTGTCACTTCAGTGAAAAAAAATACAGGCTAGCTAATAGAAAATACCTAGATAGCCTGAAAGCAAACAAGGAGAATTATATGTTTAAAATGACACTACTAGCAAACAAAATACATCTCATATATGAGAAAAGAAACTAACAAGCATGACATCTATAAAAATGAAAAAAGTTCATCCCATCAAGTTCATCCCAGATTGAACTCCATTGATTTAAACCAGAGGGAAAAAATGCCAAAATATTTGAGCTGTGGAAATGTTTTAACATATAAGAATATTAACTCAAATTACTCCTTCTATACTTACTGAGGTGTCACATTTGCAATATGGTAAATGCTTCAATTCAGATTTACTTTTTCAATTTCCTTGATTTCAAGAGCAGTTAGGAACCCAGGAACTCTTAAAAATCTCAACAGGCATCTGTCTGCATCTTTAGTTACCTACACACTTTTTTAAAAATCTGGCCCAATGGCCTTCATATCTCCTATGGGAGCTATACTTTTAGGGTATCCCCTACTGCTGCCTCCAATGCTTGCTTCTGGGGTTTTACAGGGTAGATTCTAGAAGCCCAGTTAGCTCCGTCCCCATACCCTCTTTCCACCACACTTCCAGTGCTGCAAGCCTGGAAAGTAATGGAGTCCATGGGGATGTGGAAGGGAGTATGTTCACTCTCTCTATTTTATATATTAATTTCCAGTTTATCTGATGAACATAGTCTCACATTTCCTCTTGCAACCAGCTTCTTTGCTGAAAAAAGTCTGTTCTTAATTTTTCCAGATAAACATTCTGTCTTTGTATTTTTCCTATGCTGTTTCAACAAAAGGAAATAGTTGGGTTATTGTCTCTTCTTGGTTTATACTGCATATTTATATAAAAATATACAGAACCATTGGACAGAAATAAATACCAATGTAGTTTTTCCTCTTGCTCTTTCTTGACCTCAAGTCTTGCCTTTGAGTTTATATTATGCAGACTTTGTGTCTTCCATTTTCAACAAAGACTTTTCTCAGAGAACTTCCAAGCAGACATCTTAGGACTCAACTGAAAGTAACTTATTTTTATATGCTCTAGAGTCACATTCCTGCAGTTGTTTAAGGTGTTGAGAAAATGTTTCTTTAAACCTTGTTTCACTTTGACAATTTATGAGACTTCTATCAATTGTTGCAAACTGCATTTAGAAGGAACCACTGCTTGTTTAAAATATCCACCTCTCTTCAATGAAAAGATTCTGGGTCATGTTTATACCTGCTGTAAGCCAGTCCAATTCCATTGTCCCAGACATGCAGGAGGAACGACAAGATTTGAGAGCTGTGATTTAAATAGGCACAACTTTATTCACTTAGCTCATTTGAGAATACCCAGTAATAACTCGTACACTGCAGGTCGTCCTTCCTTCCTTCCATTATTTCCACCTATTTGGGAGGGCTACCGACAGCCCTCCCGCACTCTCACCCAGTCTCAGCCCATTGCCCCCATATGAAGGGAAAGGGGCTAGAGAATGGGGGTTGTGTCCTTGCTGTACCAGTTCTTAGGCGCCCCAGTGCATTCCCCAGCTTCTTTAAGGGATGTTTTCCCGAATTACAGTTTATCAGGAAACCAGACTCCTTATAGTACAAGTACTACACAGGATATCAGCCACCAGGAAGTACCAGCAGTGAGTTAGGCTGCCTTCCTACACTCCTAGTCAGATTTCCAGATGGGAAGGGAACTGCTAACTAACATCAGCCAAAAACATATCCACTCCAAAGTTGGAGAGATGCACCTCCTCATTCTTAAATAACTCAGGTGTACAAATGATATTTTTGATGGACAATTACCAATCCTCCTCATTCTCATATAAATTTTGCCACCTTCCAATTCACATATCTTCAGGACTTTTCAACCTCTGGAAGCCTGGTGGCTCCCTGCCATGCCATCTGCTGGAGCATTTCAGACTAGTTCACACAGTCACCCAAGGGAAAGGTCCTGGATCTGTCCAAAATCTCTGTGCCCCGATGACTAAGTCAACCCTTTTACAAAATTGCAAATTGTTCTCCTGGGTAAAAGCTATCATGTCCAGTGGCTACCAAAGTGTGTCAGCAGGGCATCAGCTGGTCCCAAGCCAACTCAAGATCAACTTACTATTTTGGTCCAGCTTCAAACCTTTAGGTGAACTCTCTGCCCAAATGTGTTCCCAATAGGCAAAGCTGGATATGTCTACACTGAAATTAGACACCAGCAGCTTGTCCCTGCCAGCTGACTCAGGCTACATCTACACTACAGGGGGGAGTCGATTTAAGATACGCAAATTCAGCTACGTGAATAGCGTAGCTGAATTCGACGTATCGCAGCCGACTTACCCCGCTGTAGGGACGGCGGCAAAATCGACCTCTGTGGCTTCCTGTCGACGGCGCTTACTCCCACCTCCGCTGGTGGAGTAAGAGCGTCGATTCGGGGATCGATTGTCGCGTCCCGAAGGGACGCAATAAATCAATCCCCGAGAGGTCGATTTCTACCCGCCGATTCAGGCGGGTAGTGTAGACCTAGCCTCAGGCTCAAGAGGGCTTGGGTTAAGAGGCAGTTTAATTACAGTGCAGATGTTTGAGCTCAGGTTGGAGTCTGGGTCTCTAGGGGTCTGTGAGGTCCCAGAAGGCTTCAGACCAAGCCTGAATGTCTACACCACAATTAAAGAGCCCCTTAACCCAATTCCAAGTCAGCTGGCACAGGCCAGCTCCAAGTTTTCAAATGCAGTGTAGACATACACATTGTGTCTGCAGGTCCACATACTAGCTCACCTGATTTGTTCCTAAATATCTGGTAAATAGTAAAATTAGCAATTCACACCATTGGACTGATTACAAACTGGAGGCCACATGTATGCCCTATATGAATTTAGATGTCAACACCTTATTACCTATGTGCCTCTAACCCTTAATCTGTCCCCAAAGAGACACTGCCAACAAGATGGGAAAGAATTCTACTTTACTGTTCCCAATCCACAGGACATTTCTGAGCACACCACCTTCCCTGGTGAAAAACCCCAAAACCCATTGCCCCCCGATGCATTAGAATGAATTTTTAGATTGACTCCTAGCATCCATTCCTATCTCCAAAAGGAAACCACACCGCATTAATGTGATTTAGGAACCATTCCCACACTCAAATACTCTTTTGTTTCTGTACTCTTATAAATTAGTTGGACCTAATTATCTACAGCTGATGGATGAGAGCTGGCCACAAAATGCTCATTCTGAGGCCATTCTGTTTTAAGTGTATTGTATTTTAACCATTTTACAATATTCTGGCACTTCTGGGTGGAGGGGGTGACATTTTTATAAATAAAATACAATATATCATAATAATATGCAAATATTTAGAGGACACAGTTTCCAAAGTCTCCAGGAAAAAAAAACAGACACCTATTCAGCATTCCTTTGAAACTGAACTCATATGTTTCTCCTGAGATATTCAAATGTACATCATTTAGAGCTATCATACAGCTAGCACTGGTTTGTGATCAATGATACTGAAGTAGCTAAACAATTTTATCTCCAAAATGCTGTCCGCCATACAATAATTGACTTGTCAATTTGCAGTATTTCACTAGCATTTAAAAAATATCCTTGTATACCCAAAATATATTTTTCTGCATTTTTAAATCAGCCAAAATGACAGTTTGTGAAGTATACTGAGTTCATGCTTGCATGTAAGCAGAATATGTAAGAGAATTCATATGGTAAAAGCATTGTAAAAAACAAAAAAATATACAATGCTGCCATGTTATTGCCAGGGAAAAGGAAGCACCAATATGGTAATAATTTCAAACACCCAAAATTAGCTAGTTACAGTATTGCTATAACTTGCAAAACTTGGGGATTGCAAAGTTATCATAGTATGAACTAGATTGTTTTGTTGTCAACTAGATTTTGAATCATGGTTCTCTGCAGACCGTGCCCTTGCACTGAAAAAACTAATGGTTGAAAAGGAAGAAACCTGGGGAAATGCCAAAACTAAAAACTCCAGAGCCTACATTGTGATTTATTAATGCCAGATAAGAGGTCTGGATGAGAGAATTTTTTTTTTAATATCTTTAAAAACAAACAAACAAACAAACACAAAACAGTGTGTGCCTGCTTCCAAACACCATCCTTGTACCAACTTCACTTCTTCTGTGATCTTACTTCTTCTCAAGAGATACTAAGGTTTCTGTAGATTGCTTGAGGCACTGCAGTAGTGACAAAGTGCACCAAAATGAAGCAATCTCAAAGCCCTGTTTACACCACATCCATTGTATTCTGTTTCAAGTTGGTTAACTTCTCAGTCATGAGCCCTCTTATGCCTTCTCCAATTATACCAGAGAAGGAAATCTTGGAAAACAAGCCTCTCCCCCCCCCCCCCCCCCAACAAAATATTTTACTATAAAGGATTATGCCAGAAGATTCACTACAATAATCTAATGTCTGCTAATAGTCTGACACAAAGATTTAGGCCTGATTCATCAAGCACTTCAAATCATGCCTAATTTTAAGCGTGTGTGTAAATGCTTTGCTGAATTGGGTCATAAGGCTCAAATGTTAGTCAGCCTTCAAGTCTAACATTTTGAAATGCAAACTCCTACATTAAATGTGCAGTTCAGTTCAGTGAATCAATACCTTTTTAGTAGTTATACTTAAATTTGTTTGTGATGATTTTGAATCACTTCTGCAACATGTGAAGTGAAAATATTCATGAATGAATAGTTGGAATGCATATACCTTCATGGTTATATTTTAACATTTCATATATGGAACATGTGTAACTTCTCTCTCCCTGCTTTCTACTTTAATCTAGTATGAAACCATTTGTTCTCTTCATCACTGATTACAGTATGGGCATTTTGTGTGGGGTGGGGGAAGGATGTTTTGAAGAGTCCCTCTGGGTGTTCTAAGCATGCGGGTGTGTGTCTATCTGTGTATCCGTCCATTGGACAGGATGCCATTTCCTGAACCAGGTTCAGTTTCTGAATTTATTTTTGTTACGACCCAAAACAGGTTGCACTGCAATACCTCATTCTTGAGGTGACAGACATGGATCACTGAAGCAAAGTCAGTAACCAAATGGAAGTTTTCTTTGTTTTTTTGTACAAGTAAGTGATCTTGATTTACCTATATATGGCCACTGTTTTCTGTCATGGTTTGGCTGCTCTGAGTATCAGAGATATGCTGTATATCTCCATGACAATATATACTGTGTAAATATTTAAAAAATAAATGTCTTAAAAAAAAAGATTTTTAGTCTTGGAAGAAGTCAAACTATGAAACAATAGTTGTGTGTTAAAAGCTAAAGAAACAAAAATTAAGGAAAAAGGGCAGCGAGAAATCTGGAAAGCAGAAGTGGGAGGATTTTTTTTTTTTTTTTAATCTGTACGGAGATGGCATTAATCATTTTAAAATGTTTAAAAAATTATTTGACAGAATGGAAAGCACATTTATTACCTGTAACACTCACTCATATCCTGTAGTTGGTTTACATTTTAAGTTTAAGGATATGAAAAAGGATGCAAGACTCTTGCGTAGAATAAAAGCTGTTGGTGCTGCTCCTCAGTTGCAAAGACAAAAACGGGACCATGACTACATAAAGGCAGTAGGGAGCATGGCACATATCACACTGGTAGGGATTGTGCCACACACCAGACCCTTGCAGTAAGTAATGCTGCCTAGGGCTGGGTGATTTTTTTTTTTCAGATGAATAGTTTATACATAGAAAAATGTAGCTGTGGGTCAATCAAAACTATTTGTGAATCTGGCTAGGGTTCAGTGACTAGTTTCAGAAAACAAAAAAAAAATAAAGAGTCAAATCAGTTCATTTCAATATTTTCAAAATAAAACATTTCAACTTTTCATTTTGAATTAATTCTTTCTTTGAACTTTAGCTAGATTTGTTTTTTAATAAAGGATATAAACCCCTGAAAACTTTAAAAAACAGACAGGGAAAAAAATTGGGGATTCAGAGAGACGTTTTGGTGAACCAAAAATGAAATGAAACATTGTTTTGAGTCGAATGAAACATAAAATTCGACTTTCTAGTTTTTCATTTTGGCAAGAAAAACTGAAAAAAAAAATTAAGTTGCAGGTGGATCCAATTTTTTTATTATTATTAATTATTCAGTTTGGCCAGGGAATTGAAAAATTAAATTATTCACTCCATTCTAATGCTGCCCCACATGAGGGACAGACACAAGACAAACATTAATTGTGACCCCAACCCCTGCATAAATGGGTACAATTCTCTACTCTGTGGGCCAAATCCTTTCATTGGAACCATTTTCTTATCCAGATGAGTGGCTCAAGTGAAATATAATTTGAGTATTTGGCTATAAATATTTGGATGGATTAAGGAAAGACTCTGGATCCTAGGCCTGGACTGGGATGAGGATTGTGGAATCAACACATGGAATTGAAGGGTGGCCACCTTGCCAGAATCGCTTGAGTCTGCTATGAGAACTGTGGAGTAAGAGGTAGCTTTGGCAGGGCAGACAGCCAGGAATGCCATGAGGACTTTTAGCTGGATTGGATCTGGCCTTGTTTAGCTTTAGTCCACCAATACAGGATTTAAATATTGTATTAAACTGGGTTTTATGCTTTATAGCTCTGCATTACAGGAAATAGATCCTTTAAAAAGGGCTAACCTCTGGCCAAAAGGGGACATTTTGAGCCCATTTAGATTCCATATCACTCAAAAACAACTCTATTTTAAGGCAGCATATCTGAAGGACAGTAGAATAGAGCCAAGATGGGAATGAAAAAATATGAACTGATCATGAGAGTGTGTAGAAAAAATGTCAAGACCGTATGATGGAAATTAGTTGCATTGGGAGGGTCGGAGGGCCTGGGGTTATATTTGGGAAAAGTACAGTTTAAAACCTCTCTTACTAATTAGTCACTTTGCACTGTGGTTTTGTCCTGTGTATTTACCACCACTTTGTGATTATCCTAAAACAGTACAATATTTGAACTTGTACAAAAGAAACTCCAGATGATGATAGACAAGGAACAGCCATGAAGGATATAGAATGGGCTTGCTTAGGAAAAGATGATCAAAAACCTCCATAAGTCTTCAATGATGGATTGAGTTACAATCAGCATCACTGTTTGAAGACCTAAGGATCCTTCATTGCTGTGAGTTAAGTGACTTTCCACATAAAACTGTTCTGCAGACCACCAAAGGACCATGGACCACAGTTTTACATCCCAAGAGTTAGAACATAACTAAAGAACTTGCTCTGTTCGGCAACTAAGATAAGACAGGTTTCAGAGTAACAGCCGTGTTAGTCTGTATCCGCAAAAAGAAGAACAGGAGTACTTGTGGCACCTTAGAGACTAACAAATTTATTAGAGCATAAGCTTTCGTGGACTACAGCCCACTTCTTCGGATGCATATAGAATGGAACATATATTGAGGAGATATATATACACACATACAGAGAGCATAAACAGGTGGGAGTTGTCT